>NC_050573.1:57072113-57284613 GCF_011100635.1 Trichosurus vulpecula | reverse complement strand
TGAATATCTCATAATGGATATTCCTTGAGCATCTCAAACTCAACATGTCCAAAGTAATTCATTATCTTTCCCCAAAACCCCTTCCCCTCTTTCAAATTTCCCTGTTACTGTTGTGGTCACCACCCACCTCTCAGTCACTCAGGCTCACAATATCATCTTCTCCTTACTTTTACACACCCCAGTATCCAATCCATTGCCAAATATTGTCATTTCTACCTTCACATCTCTTGAATACATCCCCACCTCTCCACTCACACAGATACAACCCTGATTCAGGACCTCATCACCCCTTGCCTCAACTTTTTCAATAGCCTTTTGACTGGTCTTCTCGCTTCAAATCTCTCCCTACTCCAGTCCATAAGGCACTCAATGACCCAGATGATTTTTCTAAAGCTTAGACTGACTCTGTCATCTCCGCTACCCCTGTTCAGTGAGTTCAATGACCCCGTTACCTACAGGATCAAATATAAAAAGTCCTCTGTTTGGCATTTAAAGCTCTTCATAACCTGGCCCCTTCCTACCTTTCCAGCCTCCTAACTCTTTCCTCTCCTCCACATGCTCTGTGATCTCCAGATGCACAGGCCTATCGAAGGTTCTCAAACATGACACCCATCTCCATACCCAGTGCCTTTGCTCTGGTGGTCCCTCATGCCCGAAATGCTCTGCCCCTTCACTTCTGTCTCTTGGTTTCCCTGGCTTCCTTCAAGATTCAACTCAAGCCCCATCTTCTTTCCTGGTCCCCCTAGCTGCTAGTGCCTCCCCACTTCAGATTACACTCATCACACTGGCTGGAACACAGTAGGTACTTAATAAATGCTTCTTGACTAACTGATTGACTCCATAACTTCTGCCCATTGTTCTGAGACCAACCAAAAAAAGTCTAATCCCTCTTTCATTTGACAGTTCTACAAACATTTGAAGATGCTTCACATGTCACCCCTGAGTTTTCTCTTTTCCAGATTAGACAATCCCAGTTCCTTCATTTAGTCCTCATTTGATTTAGACTTAAGTCCCTTAATCATTGCAGGTGCCCTCCTCTGAATGCCCTCCAGCTTATCAATGTTTTTCCTAAACTGTAATGTCCAGCACCGAACACAATACTCTAGGCATGGTCTGACCAGGGTAGAGGATGGCAGGACTTTCCCATCCTTAGTTTTGCAAGCAGTACTTCTTGGTGCAGTCCAAAATCTCATTTGCTTTCCTGGCTGCCTGGTTGGCTCACATTTTAGACTTTTGTTCAGCTTTGAGCTTTTAGCCATGGGGGTGCTATTTAACAGTAGCCAATTGGCTCTCTGAAAATGCAGCACGCACTTTTAAGTTTACTCTATATCATTAATGTTTTTCCCATCATTTTCTTAAATCTAGACAATCAACAAAACGAAACAAAATGAAATCAAGACCTGATTTGTATTTGCCAATTTCCAAGATGTAAATGCTCACACTAAAAATTTAACAATTGGCTGAGGTTAGAGCTGGTTTCATCACATCTCTGCTTTCAGACCACCAAAATCCCTAAACTTTTTCCATACAGACTACTCTTTAACCTAGAGTCCCCATTTTGTTCTTATAGAGTCCATTTTTATCACTATTTTTATCCTTATCGAATATCACCTTATTAGAACCAGATCTATGTTCTGGAGTCAGAGGTTCCCAAACTTACTTGGCCCTTTAAAAAATTATTTGGAAATCTACTTTCTTTAACCCTTTAGCAATTTTTAAAAAATTTGCATCATTTAAAAAAATATATAATTTTTTAAAAAATGATGCATCTTAAATTTAATAATTTATTGTAAATTCGTGGGGTTTTTCTTGCATTGAAATTTTGATGACACATTATTGTATCATGTAGCCATGTAGTATTGTATTGTAAACAAGTTATTACACACACATATTTCTGCCTGGACTTCCTGACACTGCGAAACATGCTCACCTGCCAACACTTGCTTGTTAAGACCTGTTGGTGGACTTCACTGCTAATCAGTTATAACTTGCATTCTGTATGTTTATTTGGAAAATAATGTAATTACTTCAACTTTAACTCTGTTGCACAACAGATGAAACATGCATAAATTATTTTTCAAAGTTCTCTTCTCTTCTTTCCTTATGCTTCCACCACCCTCTTATTCTTATTCAATCCCCCCAATTGCACCCAAGTCTACTACTGCCCCTCTAGATTACTCCAGCACCGCCCAGGGAGTGGTATTCTCCCCTTTGGGAACCTATGTGTCTAGATTAATGGTATCCAACCACTGGTTTTTCAATTGCATGAAATCAGTAAAAAAAATAAGTATACATTATATATATATATATAACTGATTTAATAATAGTAATAATAACTAATATTTATACACAGAGTTAAGATTTGCAAAGCACTTTACAAATATTATTTCATTTGATTACCACAACAATCCTGGGAGATAGGCTTTACAAATTTTCCATTTTACAAATGAGGAAACTGAGACACATAGGAACTAAAACTTGCCCAGGGACACATAGCTAGTAAATGTGTGAGGCAAGGCTTGAATTCAGGTCTTCTCCACTGCAGTCCAGTACTGCATCACCTAGCTAGCACACGCACCATTGTACAAATTATTACACACTTTATAAATAAACTTACATAAAAAATAGAAATGAAAAAAATAAGATAAAGATGAAATGATATTTGATCCTGCCCGTGGAGGGCGAGAGGGTAGGATGAGACTCTTTTTCCCCACCCTCCAATTAGTCAATAGTGCACCTTTCTAGGGGACTCCCTGGTCACTTTGGAGACTACTTTCAGATTGTCAAGAGCTTTCTGGATCCCGATTTTGTCATCCAGGATACTAACTGTCACTCCTAGCTTTGTGGCCTCTGTGAATTTGATAAGCGTGCCATCTCTACATTCATCCAACTCACTAGTTAATGTCAAATGATCGCTAACATTTGTGTAGCTCTTGAAGGTTTATGAAGCACTTTACATGTATTATCTCATCTGATTTTATCCTCAAAACAACCCTAGGAGATAGGTGCTATTATTATCCCCATTTTTCAGATAAAGAAACTGAGGCTGAGAGAGGAATCCATAGCTAATCGGTGCCTGAGGTCAGGCTTGAATTCAGGTCTTCCTGACTTCAGGTCTAGAGCTCTGCACCCCTTAGAGAAGGACAGGGACAAGTACGAAGCCCTGGGGTGTTCCACCAAAAGTCTCCTTCCAAGTTGACATTGACCCATTAATTACTACTTTTTGAATCTTGTGGCTATTCAAGCACTTCCAATTCCATCTAATTGCATTATCACTAACTTACCTCTCTCCATCTCCTCCACAGAACATCATCAGTACAAATGTCACACACTTTGATTTAATCTAGGTACAGATTTAATCTATAGCATCCCAGTTTACTATCTCTGCCTCTGTCCCTTACACCTTCTCCTTAGAAAACTCAGGCTTAGCCTGAGTGACCCTGGACAAGTCACTTATCCCTGTTTGCCTCAGTTTCCTCATCTGTAAAATGAGCTGGAGAAGAAAATGGCAAATTATTCCAATATCTTTGCCAAGAAAACCCCGAATAAAGCCACAGAGTCAGATATGACTAAAAACACTACTGAACAACAGTTACAAGGCTTAGCCTGGCAAGACCTGTTCTAGATGAAGTTGTTCTGGCCTTCTGTATTTAGTGATTCCTTTTTTTGTTGTGTCCTTAATATTCCTCTCCAGCCTCAGCTCATCCTGTGCTATAGCTTGCCTGATTCCCTTCTTTCAGGATCATTCAATCCTTTTGTAGTCGTCTATTGTTACCTGCCCTCACTTCTATCTTTTTTATATACCTTTAAAAATTGATGCTGGTTGGTGAGTTCCCTGTGCATCCACATTGGTCTTGGTCTTGTCAGACAACTCATTTTTCATTCTTGAGAATTCCCTCCTGGTTTGAGTTTTCCCTGTGGAATTTTAGTACATTGAACTTTATAAAATGTGGCACAATATTTCAAAATTATAGCTGTTCATTCATTTGAGATATTATTAGTCAGCCCTAGGCTCCCTTTATCATTTCTCATTAATATGAAATGGCTGCTCATTGTCACTTCTATTATTCAATATTGTACTAGAAATGCTAGCTATAGCAATAAAAGGAAAAAAAGAAATCGAAGTTATTAGAATAAGCGATGAGGAAACAAAGCCATCAGTCTTTGCAGATGATATTATGGCATACTTAGAGAACCCTAAAGAATCAACTAAAAAACTACTTGAAATAGTATGAAATGGCCATGATATAACAGGCTGCATAATAACAACTTATTGCACAAAACCAGAAAAAGCAAGTCATTCTTTGGGAGAGATGGAAAAATAGTGACAGATACAGAGAAACAGAGAAAAAGAGACAGAAGCAAGACAGAGACAGATGAAAGGGAGGGAGGGGGTGAGGGGGAGGAAGACAGACAGACAGAGAGCATTTATTAAGCACTTACTGTGTGTTAGGAACCAAAGCTTATATGGAGAAAATAAAACAGAAAGCGGGAAGGTACTCTGGTGGAGGCAAGATGGAAAAGTAATCCAGAGAGCCAGGGGCTGAGCTGCGTTAGAAGTGAGCATGGCTGGCAAAGGTACTTCCTCAAATGAAGGTTCTGGGAAGATATTCATCAGCTGGAGGAGGAAGAGGAGGAGGAGGAGAGAAAGAGGAAGAGGAGGAGGAAGAAGAAGGAGGAGGAGGAGGAGAAGAAGAAGAGGAGGAGGAGGAAGAAGAAGGAGAAGAAGAAGGAGAAGAAGAAGAAGAAGAAGAAGAAGAAGAAGAAGAAGAAGAAGAAGAAGAAGAAGAAGAAGAAGAAGAAGAAGAAGAAGAAGAGAAGAAGAAGAAGAAGAAGAAGAGGAGGAGGAGGAGGAGGAGGAGGAGGAGGAGGAGGAGGAGGAGGAGGAGGAGGAGGAGGAGGAGGAGGAGGAGGAGGAGGAGGAGGAGGAGGAGGAGGAGGAGGAGGAGGGGGAGGAGGAGGAGGAGGAGGAGGAGGAGGAGGAAGAAAAGGTCCCAAAAAGTACAAGAGTAGCTTGGGGTTGAGCCAGGTTAAAAGTTGGATCTAGAGTTGGAAGAGGTCATCTAACCCCCCCTCATTTTACAGATGAGAAAACTGAGGCCCAGAGGAGGAGAAGTGACTTACCCAAGGTCACCCAGCCAGTAAACTCAGAGGTGAGATTTGAACCCAACACCTATGCCTCCAAATCCAGTGTCTTTCCAGCTCCATCACACGTCTTCTCTACTCCTTAGGGCAGGGGACTCCACTCTCAACATGAGCTGTCTCTTTCTCTAGACACCCATAGTCAGTCGGCAAATGCTGAGTGACCTTGGACAAATTGCTTCCTTCCATCTGGGCCTCAGTATCCTCATGTGTAAAACGAGAGGGCCAGGTTAGACGATCTCTGCAGATTCTCCCAGTTCAGACACTCTGCATTGTAAGGTCCCTCCCAGCTCTAGCATATCACGAGTTACGAAGTGAGGGTAATAATATTGCCTCCTTTGTGGGGAGGGGAAGAGCTAGAGAAAGGCTTTGTTAACCTTAAAACATAACACTAGTTATGTTAGTTTCACATGCAATCTTTTTTTTCTATGTTATGGAAATGCTTCTTTTATTTCTTAAGTTCAGAATATTTTATTTAAATGCAGAATAAAATAAATAAAATTTTTAAAAGTTATGCAAATGAGAGAGCCTGCTGTCTGACTAGGGGGATTCCTGCTTCAGGTAGGTCTCCTGAGTTTCCTCCCAGCTCTGAGATGCAGGGATCCTATGAATCCGTCTCTGCCCAGAGAAGCTCCCAGGCTAGTTGGGGGTGGCACCTCTCACATGCCTTAAAAGGAAGGTGAGATCCTTGGGATGGATAATTCTGTAGTCCAAGAAAGGAGAGAATGATGTGGATGGGGCCGGCCTGCCTGGCATGGTGATGCTTCTAAGGAAAGCTGAGGCTGGTGGATCTATCGATCTCTGGAATTCTGAGCCACAATAGGCTAAGCTAATGAGCTGTCCAAACTAAGTCCAGCAGTGATAGGGTGAATGCCGGGGAACAGGGGCCACCCAACTGCCTAAGAAGAGGAGAATCACCCCCAAAATGGAGCAGGTTACTTGTGAGTGGCCACTGTGCTTCCAGACTGGGTGACATAGGGAGGCCCAATCTGAAAAAAATGAAATTAAATGTTTAAGGTTGGCCTTTGGAAGAGACAGGCCTTGCTCCAAAAATATCCAGCGGCTACTCAGTGAAGTCTAAACATCCCAACCTGGCAGCGGAGACAGGTCAAAAATCTGGTCCCAGCCTCACTTTTTGAACTTACAAATTCCCGGGCTACCTCAGCCCCAGAAGAGTCATGGGATGGCTTTAATCCAACCCAAGCCTGCTCCTGTCTACAACAATGCTGCCAGGTGGTCCTCAAGCTGCCTCTCAAAGGCTTCCAGGGATGAGGAGCTCATTACCTCCGGAGGGGCTCCATTTCATTGCAGGATGATTTTAATTGTTAGGAAGTTTTTTCTTAGGTTGAGTCAAAGGTCTGTCATTCTGCAACTTCCTCTCAGTGTCTGGTCCTTGTTCTGCCCCTGAGGTCAAGCACAACAAACGCTAATCCCTTTCCTAGGAGAAAACCCTTCGAATAATTATAGGCAATTATTCTATCCCCGAAAATTGGCCCCTTCTGGACTCTAAACCTCTCAGCTCCTTCAACTGATGTCTTTGGCATTCTAGTGAAATCTATGCATGCCTTCTGAGGAGGTTTTAAAATTTAAAAAAATACATAGAATTACAAAGGAAACTGATTGTATTAGAATACAACTGTCAAAATATTTTTCAAAAATAAATTCACATGTCCCCTGAAATCTATTTGTGTCCATAGATCCTGGGTTTAGAACTTGGTCTAATCATGTCCATCTCCAATGGCTCTCCTGACCCCTCCCACTGAAGCCCTCATTGCCCCTCTCCTTCTAGACATCCTCTAGCTTGTCACTATTCTTCCTAAAATTCGGTGCCTAGCAACAGTAGACAGAGTGCCAGGCCTGGAGTCATAAAGACTCATCTTTGTGAGTTCAGATCTGGCCTCAGTCACTTACTAGATGTGTGACCCTGGTTAAGTCACTTCACTCTGTTTGCCTCAGTTTCCTCATCTGTAAAATGAGCCGGAGAAGGAAATGGCAAACCCCTCCCGTATCTTTGCCAAGAAAAAATCCAAATAGGATCATGGAGAGTCAAGCAAGACTGAAAACAACTCAACAACAACAAAAAGCATCATTCACTGAATCACCAAGCACTTATCAAGCACCTACCATGTACCAGGCATTATGCTAGGCACGGGGGATTCAAAGAGAAAAAAACCATCCCTGGCCTCAGGGAGCTTACAGACCAGCTAGCCAGAGAAGACAACGTGAACATATACAGGCATAAACAAAATAGATGTGAGGTGATTTGGAGGGAAAGTCACGAGCAGATGATGAGATTAGGAAAGGTTTCACGTCAAAGATGGTGCTTGAGCTGAGCCTTGAAGAAACTAGGGATGGTTGAGAAAGGTGAGAAAGGGACGTGCGTCAGGAGTGGGGGACAGCCAGGACAAAGGCTCACAGTTTGGGGATGGAGCGCCATGCCGGAGGAAAAGCAAGAAGGTGAGGTTAGCTGGACCCAAGGAGAATAATGGGCTGGAAGGCTGAGAAGGTAGATTAGCATCCATTGAGGGGGACTTTAAGTGAACAGAATGAAGAAACACCTGAATCCTCCTGATGGGACCAGATCATAACGCCCTTTGTTCCTAACCCCTTCCCAGACAAGGATTTGACACACATTAAGGGCTTAGAGATCCTCCTTTGGAGGTAGATTACATGAGCTGGCCTCTCTGGTGGAGGTGGGGAGCGGGGGTAAGGAGTGGGGGTGGGGAGTGGGGGTGGAGGTAGGGCTGGGGGTGGGGAGTGGGGGTGACGAGTGGGGTGAGGAGTGGGGGCGGGGTGGAGATGCCTAGTTCTTCTAGAGAGAACTGTCGGCTATGAAATGCCCTAGATGGTCTCTCGTTCCCTCCCATGTCATCAGAATTCAGATTTTTTTTAAAAAAATGTTTTAATAAGAGGAAGAAAAAAATCAATAACAAGAGAGAGTGTTGGAGTTCAAAGGGATGTGTACAGGGGCCCCAGGAGCCACCAGCCCTGCCAATTACCTGCAGTCAAAGGCAGGAGATTTACACATGTATGTGCACGTGTGTATACACACACACACTAAGCCCCAAACAAATGCGAACACACATGGGGGGCACATAGGCAAACACAACCACCCTCAGGCCCATCAGAAACAGAATCAGGGCTTAGGGGACACAAAGAAATAGAACAGGGGGTGGGAGGGGCTTTGTTTGAAACGTCACAGTCCTTAGCAGACCTGGATTCCAGGCTAGGGTCTGCCACTTGTTTGCTGTGTGACCTTGGAAAAATCATCATCTTCTTGCTTCTGGACTTTGGTTTCCATAACTATGAAATGAGAGGGATGGAGGAAGGGTTCTCTCAGCTTTAAATACTAAGCAATTGTAGTTACCAAGTTTCCATCTGTGATGCCACAGCCAAGCTTGGCTTTATCCTCTCTGTGCCTTAGTTTCTTCATATGTAAAATGAGAAGTATGGGCTGAGTAATCTCTAAGGATCCTTCTAGCTCTGATATTCCATCTTCAAAAGATGTTCCAGCTCTGACATCCTGTGTCCTAAGGGCCCTCCCAGCTCTGACACCCTGGGTTCTAAGGGCCCTCCCAGCTCTGACATCCTGGGTTCTAAGGGCCCTCTCAGCTCTGACATCCTGGATTCTAAGGACCCTTCCAGCTCTGACATCTCTGTTCTAAGGTGCTCCCAGCCCTGACATCCTGTGTTCTAAGGGTCCTCCCAGCTCTGACATTCTTGTGTTCTAAGGGCCCTCCCTAGGGGAGCTAGGTGGCACAGTGGGTAGATTGTCCAGCCAGGAATCAGGTAGACTTGAGTTCAAATCACCCCTCAGACATTTACTACCTGTGTGATCCTGGGCAAGTCACTAGACCCTGTTTGCCTAGGTTTCCTCATCTGTAAAATGAGCTGGAGAAGGAAATGTCAAACCACCCAGTATCTTTCCCTAGAAAACCCCAAATGCGGTCATGAAGGGTCAGACACAACCGAACATCATCAACATCAAAGGGCCCTCCCAGCTCTGACCCTGTAGGTTCTAAGAGTCCTCTTGACATTCTGTGTCTATGATACTACATCACTAAGTTGCACACTGGACTCAGATTCAAAAAGATCTGAGTTTGAATCTTGCCACAGACACTTAAAAACTGGGCTAGTAAGACCTGGGTGAGTCACTTAATCCCCCAGAGCCTCCGTGTCCTCCTCTGGACAATGTGGATAGTAATACGTGTGGGTGAATTGATTTGAAGAAGTTCCATTATCGGCTTGATGGGCTGAGTTCTTTAAGTGTCCCATACTCTACGGAGGCCATGCACATGCCCGTTAGCCTAGCAGGGGACTCAGTGACTGAGGATGAATTGGTGGGCTTGGACCGTGGTGGGAGGGAAACTCCTTTGTGCTAGCTTCTTGGCCTCAGTCAAAGACCAGAGACCCAAGAGTGGACTTTGGTTTCTGGGACGTGCCTGCACATTGATACAACTCACCCGGGACTGACAGACCATCCTCTATCCCCCGTAACCTAGAGATGACCGCAGAGGTTGAAGCAGAGGAAGTTCATGGCCGGATGTGGGAGATCCTAGGACCACAGGAGCTAGAAGGGCCATCGAGATGAGGAAATGGAGGCTCAGGGTAGTTGTAACTTGGCCAAGGTCACACAGCAAGTCACTGTACATCACTGTACATCTGAGGACAGAGAGGCAGTTTCCCAGGGGTACCGACTTTGGGGTTGGTTCTCTAGCGGCCCCAAGTTGAAACATTCCAGAACTCTGACTTCTAGGAAGAAAAGGGCAGCGTCAGCCTTTTGGAAAAAGGGGATGGATAATATGGTCCCTAGAATATAAGCAGAATGACAAGATAAACCTTGACACAGGGGAACAAAGGACCAAGACGTTGACTTCCACTGTTACTGTGAGTTATGTGGGCAGTGGAGGTCCTGTGGAAATATGGGGTGGGATGGGGTGGGGAGGGTAAGTCGCTTAATGAATTAGGACCCCAGTTTCCTCATCTGAGCAATGGAGATGTTAATAAGCATGCCACATACCTTTCGAGATTGTGGGGAGGAAAGCCTTATATAAATGAGAGCTATTATTATAAATAGGGAAACCGAGTCCTACAACTGGAAGTGACTTGCCCAAGGTCACTCCTTCCAAGCGGTAGCAGAATCAGGCTTAGAATCTAGAGCCGGAATCTCCTGAGTCCCAGTGACTTTATCTCCACTTCCACTCTGCCTCTCTGCCGTAGCTGTGGAGGTGTGTGTAGGGGTGGACACATTTCCTGAGGCTCGATGGGCCGGGCCAACTTGCTGGAGGAGAGAGGCTGGGCAGGCAGCCTTGGGCCAGGCTGCCTGGCCCTTTAAGAGCTGAAGTTGGGAGCTGCTGGGCCTGGCAGGCTTATTGATTGGCGCTATGGTAACGCAGATTAGATTATGTCTGGCTGGGAATGTGAGGCGGAGTGGGAGGTGTGTTTGGGAAGCCGGGAGCCCTTCTTCTTGTAAACCTGCTCCCTGAAGAGGGCTGGGGTTTGTGGGGGTTTGGTTTTTGTCTGTCACCTGGCAGGGGCAAGAGGGGGATGGGGCTGCCTTGAGAGAAAACGATGGAAGGGAGAGCAGAATGGGAAACCGAGTCAAAGAAGGTTCCCACCCCCACCCCCAATGCTCAAGAGAAATTCCCCAATGCCTGCCTGAAATTCCACCATTAGTGATTCATTCCTATGAGTTATGCATTGCCCCCTCCCGGTGGTGCTTTCTGAAAATGCAGGCAACTGGCCCACTCTAGGGAGCTAGAGGCAGAGGCCTTGGTATGTGGGGTGAGGGAGGGAAGAGGAGTTAAAAAGAACTCTGGTACTAATCCCATCCTGGCCACAAGTTCTTCCTGACCCTGCGCCTAGGCTTGCCCCTCTGGATTCGATGATTTCTAGGAATCTGTCCAGTGTAATGTAGTTTGAAGGAATCTGGCTCCCCTCCCTCAAGAGGAAAATCCCCTTTCCTGACCTCCTCCAAGAAGCCTACCCTGATTGCCAGTCCCTTCTCTTTGGACCTCCCATGGCACGTCATTTTCCACATCTCTGATTATTGTATTTTTGCCTAGTATAATTTTCTGCATTAGTGTCTTATCCCTCCACTCAACCATTAGGCTCAACGAGGGCAAACATCCTGTTTCATCTAGATTTTCTATCCAGTGGGCCAGACCCAGAGTCAGAAGGACCCGATCTCAAATTCGGCCTCAGAAGCTTGGTAGCTGTGTGACTCCGGGCAAGTCACTTAACTTCCATTTCGATGTTTCCTCACCTGCAAAATGGGCATTGTAACAACACCAACCCCCCAGGATTATTGTGAGGATCCAATGAGGTAGTATCTAAAGCCCTAAGCACGGCACTTGGCACATAGTAGGTGCTTAAGAATTGCTTGATCCCTTGCCCCCATACCTCCAAATTGCCCTGTATTTGATTTATTTTATATACACTTGTGCATTTACCTGTTGTTCCCCTGATAGAGGGAAGGGACTGCTCTATTTTTGTCTTTGTATGCCCTGTACCTAGCAAAAAGCCTGGAAAAGTCAGTTAATAGCAAGTTTCATAAATGTTTAATGATTGACTGGCACAGAGCTTTGCATTCAGTAGGTGTTTAATGGATGTTTGTTGAAATGGCTCAAACAGAAGAATAGCTTGGCATTGCTGTGTGACCCTTAGTAAAACTCTACCACTCTGAGCCTTGCTAAAACATCTTTTTCTCCTAATTTGGAGGACCACAGGTCGAAGGAGATACCGAGACGATTTAGCACAACCCCTTTCATCTTACAGACCAGGAAAGGGAGACCCAGAGAGGCCTCTCTGATTGGCTTTGGGTACAAGCTGCAGAACGGTGCCTCTGCCTCCAGATCTCATACTTCTTGTCTCAGGTCAGCATTGTCCTCCTGCACAGCAGTGCTCGTGTTCTGCTGCACAGATTTCTCAAGGCTTGTGAGACCGAGAGCACTACACGCTCGTGGAAGCTGAGAGCTGTAAGGATGGTTAGAAATCATCTTGTCCAACTCTGTCATTTTACATATGAGGAAAATAAATCAGGGGCAGGAAGAAGGGCTTCATCTAGGGTCACACCACAGGTCAGTGGTGGACCAGAGATCAATCTCCACCCCAGTCTCTTTTTCCAAAGCCCTTTCTCCCCCACCACAGACGCCTTCTTACTCTGGAGAAGGAAGATTTCCAAAGGACTAAGGGGCATGAAAGAGCTTCTCCCCTCCTCCCCCCTCCTTTCCTTGAATGCAAAGGCTTCTGGGAATGGCCTTGACCTTGGTTTGGGGTTGGGGTGGAGGAGAGGGTCTCAACTCAATACCCTGGAGAAGTATTAAAAGCTGACCTCTGGAAGGGGCCAAAGAGGTTACCCCAAGACCATCCCTTGGGGAAGGAGAACCAGTTGGGGGGCAGCAGAACCAGGGACTATGAGGAGGGGGAGAAGAGAGAAGAGAAAGAGGAGGAGGAGCAAGCTAAGCAGGGAGGCGGGGGAAGGACATCAGGAGGAATCCAGGCATTTGGGACAGACTGGGGGTTTGGGAGGAGGAGGAGTGGCAGTGGAAGCCAATTGTGTGGGAGACAAAGCCTACCCTAGCAGGGGGTGCTGCCCTGCCGGCATCAGGCAATTACCAACAATTGGGCCAGGCCTTTGCTGCCAGGCTGCTTTTGACAGCTTCTGATGCTACAACGGCAAAAGACATCGATTGCTCTGTGGGCCCCCCTCCTAATTCCTCTCTGAGCCTAGCCCTTCCCCCCCACAGCCTTGTGGATTGAGCAGCAGGAGGAGTCTGTGTCCCGCAATCATGCACACATGGATGTATGCACACATACATGTATATGCACACAGAGACATAAATATAGTTGCACATAGTCCCCATTCCTGAGGACACGGTAGGCTTTCCTCAGCCTAGTCCCAAGTGACCTTTCTCTCCAGTTTCCCCCAGGGGACCCTGCCCCTCAGTAGGACTGCATGAATTATCATTCCCAAGCTAGACCACCTTGCCTTGGGATGGCCCTTCACCTGGAACGGCCTCTGCCCTCACCGTTGCTGCAGAAGCTTGGGCAGATTGCTTAATGGATCTGGGCTTCACTTCCACCAGCTCTACAAAGGTCTTGTGAGTGGTTCTGTTTCATTTTTTGGCTCCATACCCTCCAGTGCCTAGCACAGTGCCTTGCACATAGTATTTGATAAATGCTTGCTGATTGAATGAAAATGGTTTCTAAGGCCCTCCCATCTCTGACACCCTAAGTTCTATAATCTCATGATGTGTAGTGATGGGGGAAGGGAGGTGGTAAGGGGAAAAGATGAGGCCCAGAATCAGAAAACTTGGGTTCATGTTCTGGCTCTGCCACTTACTGTGCCCTTGGTTCAGTGACTTCCCTTCTCTGGACCTCAGTTTCCTCATCTGCAGAAAGAAGGGAATGAGTGCTTAGAACACAGAGGGTCAGAGCTGAGAGGGCCCTTAGAACACGGGATGTCAGAGCTGGGAGGGCCCTTAGAACACGGGACGTCAGAGCTGGGAGGGCCCTTAGAACCCAGGATGTCAGAGCTGGGAGGGCCCTGAGAACACAGGATGTCAGAGCTGGGAGGGCCCTGAGAACACAGGATGTCACAGCCGGGCGGTCCCTTAGAACACAGATTGTCAGAGCTGGGAGGGCCCTTAGGACACAAGGTGTCAGAGCTGAGAGGCCCCTTAGGATGCAGGATGTCAGAGCTGGGAGGGCTCTTAGAACACAGGATTTGAGAGTTAAGAGGGCCCTTAGGACACAAGATGTCAGAGCTGAGAGGCCCCTTAGGACCCAGGATGTCAGAGCTGGGAGGACCCTTAGAACACAGGATGTCAGAGCTAGGAGGGCCCTTAAAGCACAGGATTTCAGTGTTAGGAGGGCCCTTGGGACAAAGGATGTCAGAGCTGAGAGGGCCCTTAGAACACAGGATGTCAGAGCTGGGAGGGCCTTTAGAACACAGGATGTCAGAGACAGGAGGGCCCTTATAATATGAAATGTCAGAGCAGGGAGGCTGCTTAAAACAAAGAATGTCAGAGTTAAGAGGGCTCTTAGAAATCATCCAATCTAACCCCAAGCAAATGGGGAAATTGAAGCCCAAAGATGAGAAGTGTTTGCCTTCAGTCATGCAGCAATCCCATAGCAGAGCCTGGCCTTTGGCCGTGCCTCTTGATGCCTAAGCCAGGTCTCTTCTCAGTCTTCATGCCACCTTCTCCTTCACCAAAAGCTACCATTCCACTAGCTGGTCCACTAAGAAGGTTCAGAGAGGTTTCAGAGGCTCCAGTTTCTCTTGTCTGGGCTCCACTGAAGGATCAAACCATCCCTTAAGATCGCTGATTCCTATGGGGGTGGGGGAAAGGGTCTGATTAGCACCATTCTAGATGGACTTTCTGAGGGTGATATTTGTGGCCTAGAGCCAACGGAGGCCTCAGAGCTCGTCCAACCCAAATCCTTCATTTTATAGAGGAGGAAACTAAAGCCCAGAAAGTTAAAGTGAACTGTCCACAGTCAGACTGGTACTAAGGGCCAAAAGCCAGATTTGAACGTTGGGCCTCTGACCTTGTTTCTGGGATCTACTCCATTCATATAGAACGTAAGCTCCTTGAGGACAGGCATGGTTTCATTCATTATACTCCCAGAACGCATAGGACATGCTTAATGACTGTTTACTGTGATGGTTTGCTTGGAGGCTTCAGCCCCAATGTACTATTCATTCTCTCTGTCTCTGTCTGTCTCTGTCTCTCTCTCTCTCTCTCTCTCTCTGTCTCTCTCTCTCTCTCTCTCTCTCTCACACACACACACACACACACACACACACAGAAAGATGCACAATGCTCATCACAACTCCTTTACATATTCTCTTCACACACACACATGCACATATGGTATCTTTTTTTAATACACATAGTCTCTTTACCTCTCAAAATATACTTTATTTTTATCCCTAATAAACACACTCTCTTAATCTACACTCTCACATACACAGCATCCTCATCCCTCAGTATTTTCTCTCCTTATGCACATATACATGCTCTCTCTTCCTCCCTCTCTCTCTCCTTCTTCTCTCTGTCTCTGTCCCTCTCTGTATCTCTCTGTCTCCCTCCATCTGTCTCTCTGTGTCTCTCTGTGTCTCTCTGTGTCTCTCTGTCCCTCTTTCTCTCTGTCTCTCTGTCTGCCTCTCAGTCTCTGTCTCTCTGTCTGCCTCTCTCTATCTCTCTCTGTCTCTCTGTCTCTACCTCTGTCTCTCTGTCTCTGTCTCTTTCTCTCTGTGTATGCGTCTCTCTCTCTTTCTCTGTGTCCCTCATCATCTCAAACACATACCCCAGTACACTACTACTGGCCTCATCACTGTGGTCTAGTGGATAGAGTTTTGGACCCGAAGACCAGGGTTCAAATGCAACCTCTGATATCTGCTAGCAGTGTGACCCCAGACAAATCACTTAAACTCTCTGAGCCTCAATTTCCACATCTGTGAAAATAACAGTATCCACCTCAAAGAGCTGTTGCAAGGATAAAATAAGGAACGTAAAGCATTTTGCAATCTTCATAGTGCTATTTAGATGTACCCTATTGTTTCTGTTGTTGTCACTCCCCCTCTGGGTCCGCTTCCCCAGCTCAGCACTCATGGATTGACAAGTTAAGTCCCAAAGGCGACAAGGTTTAAAGGATACTCTGGGGGTCCACACTCCTAAAATTATGATTCATGAGCCCCCACCAATGAGCTCACCTTTATTAGTCAGCCAACAAACAACAATAAACTCAAATCAAAGACATTTACTAAGATAGCACAGTAAGGATAGTAGTTACACAATGTTCTCCCCATAAACTTAGGACACTCTCCCACAAATCCACAGCATTTGTGGGAACATACATGGCCAAGGAAATTCATGTCTTCTGTCCCTCAGGGCCCTGAAGTCTTTTCTCTTCTCACAGAGTCCTCACATTATTACGTCCGTGGCATAATGTCTCTTCTGAACTAAACTGGGGCTCCTAGAACCATTCTACTCCAAAACTTGACTCTCAACTGCCAGATCTTATTCTCTCTTGAATTCAGTCAGCTCTCTTCGATGCTGCCAGCAACAACACTTCTCAAAATCTGCTTCCTCCCCCTGACTCTCTACGTTTCTGTGAGTCTCTCTCTGGTCCCTGCTGGATACGATGTCTCCTACCAGGCAGCCCCAATATGAGTCGCTCCAATGCAAGATGCCGTGGCTGTTGGGGAAGGAGAGGAAAAGAAAAATTTTCTTTTTCCTCCGTCTGCCCTCTGGTAGTGGTACAGGGGTCATACTCCTTCCTCCAACCCTCCCTCAGGCTGGCTGACTTAGTCTTTTAAAGGCCCCCCAAGGCAAACCCAAGCTTCATTAGCTGTGCTAATTCCATTAAAGGACTCCTTCACACTTCATAAAGTGATAACAGGGTGTTTCAACAATCCGGCTAGCAGCTGTTGTGGGGGTGTAAGACCAACCCAAGCCCAACAACAAGAACGCCACCAGCATGCTGCAACAGCACAGGTGCTTTCGATCTGCTTAACTAAGGAAAGCTACGTTAAGGGGTTGACAAGCTTACTTTAATTCGGCATACAAATATCATTCACTTAGTTCAGGGGAAAAGACCAGCACGCTGAACTTCAGAGCAAATTACAAACAAATTACAAACATCAACAGACAGACCCGATACAGATTCATAGTTACTAACATCTAAGTTCAGCCCTGGAGCTCATGAAAGGGGCTGGCCCAGAGTCACGGGCACCACCACTGCTGTGGGTAAGACCTCCAAAGAAGAGTAGGCCAACCCCTGGTTTTATATCTTTTTCAGGGTCAGGGGTGAGTCGCACATGCGACTCACCCACGTGGCCTAAAATTGTCACAAAGAGGCGACTTAAACCCATGTGGTCTAAGAGCCTCTGATGTCCCAAACCTATCACTCAAACTCATGTGTGAACGAGGTCCGGCCTTAGTTAGCCCCACTTGGGGCCCCACCTTGGTTATCAAATCACACCCACATAGGTTTTACACCTAATAGGGGTTTGGGCCTGGGGCTTAGCACCTAGCAAGGCTCAATGAAATACACTGAATTACTCAAAGGAAACAAAAGCCAACTAAGGGCTAAGAGCCCGTTTTGCTTACCAACACACAGGGAATAGCCATGTCTTTGCCTTCTTCTTAAACATATTAACACCTTGTCACCGATATTTGCCCTTTCTCTTACATGATTACATCAGCTAGGCTGCATTAGAGATCAACTCCCCTTCTCCCATGATATTATTACATAGAACATATCCATTATTATATAAAATATATCCATATATTCATTCCTTCTTATCCCCACCCCCACACACTCCAACATGTCACATAAACTATTCTTAATGCTTTGGAAAGAACTTTAGACTGGGACTTCATGTTACAGTTTCTTCAAGGCCATTAATTTGTTGTTATGACCTTGGGCAAGTCATTTGCTCATCTGTAAAATGTGGAGCTGTGTTAGAGGATCCCTAAAGTCCTTTAAGATTTAAAGCAAGGACTTGATGAGTATGGATACTCGGCTCCATAGCCTGGCATCAGATATGTGGACTCATATGACCAGGAAAGGAGAAACTACCAAGGCCCATTCTGACCTTGCTGTCCCTTGTCAAAAACCTACCAGGTGGGGACAGCTAGGTGGCGCAGTGAGTACAGCACCAGCCCTAGTCAGGAGGACCAGAGTTCAAATCCAGCCTCAGACACTTGACACACTTACTAGCTGTGTGACCTTGGGCAAGTCACTTAACCCTAATTGCCCTGCCTTCCCCCCTCCAAAACAAAACCTACCAGGTACCTCTGTCCTTTGAAAGATCACCAAACATCTATTCTACCTGAACACACACACATACACACACACACACACACACACACATTTCCATCTTTCTCCTGAGCCTCACCAAGGACAGCCTGGGTCTATTGGCCTCTAGGGAGCCAACAGTGAGCCTAAAACATGTGGTCCAATGAAAATAGTCCTTGTGCATAGACTTGGGTTCAAGTCTCTGCTCAGTCAGGAATGAGCTGCATGATCCTGGTCCATTTTCTTCCTCCTGTGTAGGCCTCCATTTCCTCCACTATAAAATAAAGGGAACATGATACTGATTGATATCCTTAGTAGGGAGTGGGGCTGGGGAGTTCTGTGAATTTGCTTAATACTCTGCCCATGGATCAGGAGAACCCATAAATTCTCTTTTCCTCCCTTTATGCCTTGTCTCCTCCCTCCTTTTTTCCGGCATGTCTATCCTCCCTCTCTCCACGCCCCCCCCACCAATCCCCAACCCACCACCCCCATGCAGATGACTTAGAGAGAATCTATAGAAACCCACTTACTGTGAGAAATCGATGGGCTCTTTGAGCCCTGACAGGCTGGTGGAACAGGGGATTCGGTCCAGGCAACAGGAATTGATGGAGGAGTATTGGTCCAAAGGACTAGGACCACAATCCACCTATACACCCCACCTAGGCCTCCAAAGAAAACATTGAGAGACTAGGAGGCAGCCAGTACCAGCCTCCTTCCCCTTTATCAGTGGATGGAAATATGCCTTAGAAAGTTATTGCTCGAGGCAGGGTTGATTTTGTTGAGAACTGAGGTGGAAGAGACCTGAGTTCAAGTCCCAACTTCCTGTGTCAGTAGCTTCTTGTGTCACCTTAGGACTCATTTTTCCTATCTGTTAAATGAGAGAATTGAAATAGTTGGCCTCAAAGTTCCCATCCAACTGTGATATTCTGCATTCTGAGGGGCCTCCCAGCTCTGGCATTCTAGAATTCTATTTATTAATAATAATGATGACGATAACTGGTGCAACAGTGTGGCCTAATGGATAGAGTCCAGCCCTTGCCTCTCCTGCTCTTGGGGAAGAAGGAAGACTCTGAGACAGGGACACCATGGCGACAGAAACCCAGGAGTGATGGCCTGGAGGTAGTTGTACCCACATGGTGGCGTAGGCTGGTGAAGTAAAAGGGATGATGGTCACAGTGGAGAGGGGCAAAGCCTCAGTTTCCCTATGCAGCTAGATGTCTCTGGGAAAGAGAGTTGAGCCTATAGTCAGGAAGGCTGGAATTCAAATTCAGCCTTAGACACTTCCTAGCTGTGTGATCCTGGGCAAGTCACTTAACCTGTTTGCCTCAGTTTCCTCGACTGTGAAATGGGGATAATAGTGGCACTGACCTCCCAGGGTTGTTGTAAGGATCAGATGAGATGATACCGGGAAAGCACTTAGCACAGCACCTGGCTTACAGTAGGCACTATCTAAGTGCTAACTCCTGTTGTTGCTGTTGGTATCACTGTGCTAGTTATGGCTCTGGGCAGTTGTACCCTGTGACCCTCAGCCCTGTGAGGATAGCCTTGGGGGAAATCTTGTTCTATCAGCCCAAGGTTAATGGATGATGTAAATAGAAACCATCTTGTGCCCTTCCCTGCCAAGACATACCGGCTAGTGATGGTAGAGTGGGGAGGTGGGAAGGGGCTTCTGGATTCCCAGAAAAGGAATTAACAGCCTTATATCCTGTCAGGACACGGTATAAGAAAGAGTCTTTCCATGGTGTCATAGGATCGCCTAATAGCTGCAAGGAATCTTGGTCATCTTTTGGTCCGACTCCTTCATTTTAGAGGGAGGAAGACTGAGCCAAAGACTTCCCGAGGTCCCACAGGTCAGCAGCAGCAGAGCTGAGATTTGAACCCAGGTCCTCGGATGGGCCCCAAGCCTCCACCTCCCTTCTAGGACACCAGCTGTAGATCATGCTACCTCCCTACTGACCTTGCCATCCCCTGCTGGAAACCTACCAGGTACATCTTTCCTTTGAGAGACCATCAAACACCCTGTGCTCCCTGAAAACATACACACATATTATCATTTTTCTCCAGAATTGCCCCTAAGAGGAGAGCCCCCACAGCTCTGCCCGGGTCTGCCAGCCTCCAGGGAGCCAACTGTGAATCCAGAACACGTATGGTCCAATGGAAATAGCCTTGAGGATGGGGTCAGGTGACCTGGGTTCAAGTTCCTGCTGCCAGAGATGTTATTGACAAATGATGTAATAATCATCCCCAACTCCTCCCTACTGAAAAACAACTCCATCCCTGGATGTAGCACCTTTGTGTCTGACAGGTAAGCAGAGAAGCAGAGATGAAGAATTATGACTTACCCCAGGTCCTGGGGTGGGGAACCTGTGGCCTCAAGGCCACAAGTGGCCCTCTAGGTCCTCAAGTGCGGCTCTTCAAGATTCAAAGGGCCCCACTTGAGGACCTACAGGGCTACATGTGACCTTGAAGTTGAAGGTTCCCCACCCTTGTATCAAATATGGCAAGACAGGACTCATATATGTGGCCCAAATTTACAATCCAGCTGGGTGTGCTCAAGACTGAGGAAGGCAGAAGCCTGGGCAGGGTCAGAACCCTTCAGAAGGGGGATCCCAGGGGCTAATAGAGTTAAGGAATGCTTTGTTGAGGGGACGGACCTTAAAGGGTGTGGTACAAGGGAAAGAGCACTGGCTCCAGTCAGAGGTCCCGGATTCAAATTCTGCCACTGAATTTTATTATCTGTGTGACATTGGGAAAATCACAGAACCTCATTGGGCTTCCACTTCTCATCTGTAAACTGAGAGCCAGATGATCTCCGAGATCCCTTCCAGCTCTAGAGGTTTGAGCCTAAGACAATGGAAGGCATTCCTGGCAGAGGGAAACGAGGAAAGAGAAGACCTGGAGGTGGAAATGAAACCGACCTGTTAGAGAGACCAGATTCACTGGAGTAGAAAGGGGGCGTGTGGCGGGCCCAGGGAGTGAGCCGCTGTCCCCATCACTGAGCTCTCATCTCCTTTGATGAGCCCTGTGTCCCCTTCAATGACTCCTCATTCCTTCACTGGGGGCCCCAGCCCCATCCCTGAGCCTTTGTCCCTGGCCAAAGCCCCCCCTCCTCCTCTGTCCCTCCCATCGGAGGTTTTTGTACCCCCCATGCCCCCACAGCCTTTCCCCATCTTCCTTTGCTAGAAGATTAATTCTAGATGGAGAGGGAGGCAGGAGAAAGCTTGGTGCAAGCCTGAGCCTGGAGATGAGATTGATTGACCTCCTGACCCCAGCTGGACAGCGCCTGCCCTTCAGGTCCAGTGGGTCATGAAACTGCTGACCAGTCACAGTTTCCAAGGATACGAGGTTGTTCCCTTGGGTGAGAGAAGGGACAAGGGAGCAGGAAGTACAAGGGGAGGCTGGGTAAAGCATCTAGGAGAGCAGAGGTTAGGGTAAAGAAATAGGTAGAGGGAGAGAGGAAAGGAGGAAAGAAAGAAGGAAGGAAAGAAGGAAGGAAAGAAGGAAGGAAGGAAGGAAGGAAGGAAGGAAGGAAGGAAGGAAGGAAGGAAGGAAGGAAGGAAGGAAGGAAGGAAGGAAGGAAATAGGATGGGAGGTAAGAATACTATGGTTTCTTTGTGTCAGAAGGAACCCAAGACAGAGGCTCAGAATGTGGGGACATTTGGACAATGAGGCCAGACATGTGCTACTGCCACATTTCCAATGGCTAGGCAGGGAGAGCCCACCACCCCCACCCCAGCCCCACACACTTAGTTCACATCTGGGGGCCCTGGGTTGTGGCCTTTGCCCTTTTAGCCTGACCTCCCTGCTGACCTGTTCATCCCAGCTTCCCTTGCCGGCAAAATGAGATGTTGAGGGAGAGACCATTAGGCAGGGACTCTCTGGCATGGGCCATTGACCAAGTGCCATACAGCTTGGCTGCCCCTTTTCTCTCACCAAAGAATGAGGTGTCAGGGCTAGTAGAAAGAGCCCTGGTACCAGTACTGAGAGACTGGTAGTCTGGTCTTGATTCTGCCATTATCTTCCTACATCAACTGGTCACTCCCCCTCTCACTGCTCAAATTTCAATTTCTAAAGAAGGAAGGGAGGGGCCTAAACAATCTCTCATTTCTAACATTTTAGACTCTATGTTCTGAAGTCCCTCTCTGTTATGTTCTAAGCTCCCTCTGATCTCTAGCATTCTGGGCTTAAGAACCCTTCCAGTTCTGAAATGCTCAGTTCTAAGTACCCTGCATTCCATCCCCAGCTCTGACATCCTGTATCCTAAGGGCCCTCCCATCTGTGTCCTAAGGACCCTCCCAGCTCTGACATTCTATGTCCTAAGATCTCTTCCAATTCTACCACTCTGTGTCCTAAAGGCCCTCCCAGCTCCAACATCCTTTGTTCTGAAGCTCCTTCCAGCTCCAATAGTCTATGTTCTATGATTATGTCTCTCTGATGCGAAGGAGATCTAGGACAGCGACTTGAAACTTAGAGTGTAATGGAAAAAATGCTAGCCCTAGGGACAGGAGACCTGCTCTTGAGTCCTGGATTCTAGTACTCTCTATCTGACCTTGGGAAATCACCTAACCCCACTGAGCCTCAATTTTCTTATCTCGAGAATGGGGATAATAACAGTGCTTGCATCACATGGTGGTCATGAGGTTAGTGCTTTCTAAACCTCAAAGCCTAGAAATACGATTTATTATTTTGATCATTATCATTCTCTGGAAACTGGCATAAGAACTTAGAGTTGTCACTTCCCAAAGTGTTGGGACTAGAATGAGGTGGGCGGGGGGGGGCATGTCTGCAGGCAGGTAGAAGATGGGGATGTCAAGGAATGAGACAAAGCTCCTAGCTTCCTGTGCTGAAACGAAGAATGTTGGGAGGCGGGGAGCAGGGAGAAGCACAGCAGGCGTTCAGCTGCAGTCCTCAGCCATAGATTTCCAATAGAAGGCAAGAGGCAAGAAGGGGGGATTCTTCCACCATGCGGCTGCAGCTATTGGAGCGGGGAGTGGCGCAGCCGTTGGCTGGCACCCCCTGCCCCTGCATGCTCTGCAGTTGGGAGCTGGACCTCCCTGGGCCTCAGTTCCCCTCTCCTCGCCCTCCCATTTGAAAAGTGGATTTGAAAAATAGGCAAATTGTCCAGACTGAACCCAGACTCACATGACTAAGCTGGGTGCAAAGGGGAGGAGATCTAGAGAAAGGTGGGCCTTGGTGGAGTGGTTCAATAGTAAAAAGAATGCTTAGAGCTGGGAGATGACCCCCCTCCCCAGATGTAGTTCCGTCACTAACTTGCTGATAATCAGGCCTCAGTGTTTCCATTTGGAAAATAAGGGAATTGGAGTAGAGGTCCCTGTAACTCTGACATTTGATGAATCCTGAGTTCGATTCTGGGCACTCTGTTCAGGAAGGACGTTGGGAAGTCAACGACTGTCTAGGGAATGGTGACTAGGTTGGGGAAAGGACTAGAGACCTTGTGATATGAGAATCTGTTGAAGACAGGGGAGACTTAGTTGGAAAAAAAGGAAGGTTTGCACCCCCACCCACCCCTACTATTGCCCCTAGGATCAAATATAAACTCTTCACTTGACATTGAAAATCCTTTACAGTCTGGCCTCAGCCTACCTTTCCAGCCTTATTATGCATTACTCCTCTTCCCAGACTCTATGGTCCAGCCAAACGTGCCTTCTTATACAATACCTCATCACTGACATTCCACCCCTTTACATCCATTGTGCCCTATGGAATGCATTCCCTCCTCTCCTCCCAGGACTCATCTCCAGGACTACTTTCTAGAGGAGACCTTCCCTTTCAAGGTGATCTTCTTTCTACTTTAGATGTGTTTCTACCAATACATGTTTTCTTCCCCACTAGAATATAAGCTCCTTGGGGCAGCTAGGTGGCACAGTGAGAAGAGCACCAGCCCTGGAGTCAGATGTACATGAGTTCAAATCCGGCCTCAGAATACTTGACACACTTATTAGCTGTGTGACCTTGGGCAAGTCACTTAACCCTAACTGCCCTGCCTCCCCCCTTCCAAAAAGAATTTTAAAAAAGAATATAAGCTCCTTGAGGGCAAGATAAGTTTCACCTTTGGGGGGGGGGTATCTCCACTACCTAGCACAATGCCTGACACACAATAAGTGCTTAATAAATGCTGGTTGATTGATTAACGACAGTGACACATAGAAAGAGAGGACCTGGATTCAAATCTAACTTCCGTCACTTACTACCTATATGACCTTAGGCAAGTCTTGTGATCTCTCTGGGCATCAATCTCTTTATCCATAAAGAGGGTTGGACTAGATGCCTTCAAAGGTCACTTCCAGCTCTAGAGCTGTGATTCTGTTGTGTGGAGAATGAACTAGACTTTCTCTTAGTCCCAAAGGGTAGAATGAGGAGGGATGGGTGTGTAAGGAATACTTAGAGGCAAATCTTGGCTTCTTAACAACTGGAGTTATCCCAAAATGGCATGCATAGGCTGCCATGGGAGGTAGTGAGTTGCTCATCAGTGGAAGTCTTCAAATGGAAGCTTGATAACTATGCATTGAAAATGCTGCAAAAGGCTACTTTCTCAAGCAAAAACTGAACCAGGTGGCCCTCCAGGTACCTTCCTCTCTGAAATGAAGATTCTGGGTTCATAGACTTAGCATGGCTCTGACAATTAATGGATCTTTGAAAACAGGTATGAGGGAGTAGAGAGAGGCAGCCTTCAGCTGAGGCAGCAGGGAAACCTCAATCTGCCTGGATTTCCTCATGTTCTCCATATCCCTTATCCCACAGACTCCCATACAAAAGAGGTGGCGTGTTTGCGTGTGTGTGTGTGTGTGTGTGTGTGTGTGTGTGTGTGTGTAGGTATGTATAGATATAGATATAGACATAGATATAGATATTTTCCCAGAATCACTAGCCCCAAGGCCAAGATGACAGTGCTGCCTACTCCATACAGATGACTTCACTGGCATCAAGCCAGCATGGTATGATGGAAAGAGAAATGAACATGGCAACTGTGTGACCTTGGATAAGTCACTTCCCTTCCCAAGAATCTCTTCCAGTTCTGGCATCTGGCCTGCACTATCCGACTGTATAATGGATAGGTCAGTACCCCCTCCCTCCAGGCTGTAGCTGTTTTAGCCCAGAGTGATGGACAGATTGACTTAGATGCAAGGAGATAGGGGGAGCATAAACGTGGGTCATTGTATATATGTGTGTGTGTGTGTGTGTGTGTGTGTTTGTATGAATTGGTGTGTGAAAATGGCTGAAGGCTATGCAAGTATAATGACCAAGCTCATCCACAGAAGAAGAAATGAAAAAATTGCATTCCTCCCTTCTTTGCAGAGGTGGGGAACTGTGGCTATGACGTACTGATGATCGGTTTTGCTGAACTGATTTTTTTTCCTCTTATTTTTTTGTGGCAAGTGTTGGCTCCCTGGGTAGGAATAAGTATGTATTTGGAAACAGCAGTGATACAAAAAGATATCAGTAAATGATTTTTAAAAAATCGGAATTGATGCACATCTGTGAATGTAGGTGTAATGAGTGTGTCAGTGCATGTGAATCTGAATAGGAGACAATTGTCTAAGTATGTATTCATGTGCATAGGGATGTATCTGTATTGTGAGTCTGTGTGGGGAGAATATCTCTGAGGATGTACAACATATAAATGTGAGAATCCATCTGATTTTGATACACACAGGCTGTATGTGACAAAGGAATGCTGTATTTGATAGCATGTAAGCATGCGCTCATGCATGTATGTGCATGCATGTGCAGGGAGGGGTGCTTGTGGAAGAGTCATTCTGCCCTCCGTGGTTCTAATCTTGCCTCTGTGATGGAACTGCTGTGTGATCCTGGCTAAGTTCCTTCTCTTCTCTGGGGCTCGGGCTTCTGTCAGGTAAAATGAGAGCTGGGTAGTATTTGCTCTCCAAGATCCTCCGTGACTGTGACACTACGAATCTATGGAGAACTACAATCGGACACACAGACACAGGACTTTTCTTTGGTTTTATTCATTGCAGCTGGGAGGGGAGGGGGCGGTGGAGGAAGGGGAGGAAGGAGTCTAGCCTCATTCCTGGGCGTGGCCTGCCCCCTAGTGGCCACTTAACAACTGTCCGTCAAGCTCAAGTCTTTTGTTTCTTCCACTCCTACATTAATTCAGCCCTTCTCAAACTCACCTGGCCCCGAATACCTAGAGACATAAGATGTCTGATGGAAGCCATCACTGTCCAATACAGAAGGAGGCCGGGTAGCCAGGAAAGGAGACAAAGGAGTAATCAGAGAGGAAGGGGAAGAACCAGGAAAAGCAGGGTGCTATGGGGGAAGGGGGTGGGGAGCACGAGATTTTAAATGACAGTGGGTTCTTCCTTGGACAGTTCTTAGCTATGCGATCTTGGGCTCAAGTTATTGAACTTCTCTGTGCCTCAGTTTCCTCATCTGTAAAATGAGCCGGGTTGACTGGATGATCCCTAAGGTCTCTTTCAGGACCTTATCAAATGAGATAATATTTGTAAAGCATTTAGCACAGTGCTTGGCACAGAGTACATGCTATATAAATGATAGGTATTACTGTCATCCTTACCATCATTACCTCTAGATCTACGATCCTACGAGGATGGCTGAAATCCCCAAAGACAAATGGAAATTGGGGGAAATTCTAGAACAAAATAAAGGAAATTCAGTCTATGTCCATCCTGGGAAGTCTCAGCATGCATAAGTGTTTTTGAGAAAGAGGTAACTTTCTACTCATATTTTGTTTAACAGTTCAGGAAAGCAAAGAATGCTGGGCCTGGAGTCAGGAGATCTGAGCTTGAGCCCTAGCTAAGCTCTATGTTAGCTGTGTGACCATGAATAAGTCATTTCCCATCTCTAGAAATTACTATCTCATCTGTGAAATGGGAATGTAATCTTACTGCCTTGATAGAGTTGAGTGGAAGTCTATGGATAATCTTGAAACTGCCTCATGGAACTTGTATTTTTGGGCCTCTTGGCACTGCAGAAGGGAGTCATGGAATCATGCTTCCCAAGAAAACATAGGATTGTAAATTCCCTGAGAGTAGGACATATTTTGTCTTTTTATCTCTAGTGACTGCCTGGCAAAGAGTCAGTGCTTAATAAAAATGTGTTGCACTAATAGGACTTCTGGTTTATAATGTATGCTTCTTATAATTGTCCTATGAAGTAGGTAAGGTACAAGGATTATTATTCCCATTTCACGGATAAGCAAACTAAGGGTTCTTTGCTCAATCTCCATTTTCTCTTGTCTTCTCTAAAAGCTAATTGCATCAGAAGTCTCTCCCTCCTCAAATTAACCTGTTTGTCTTTACGTGGTTCTGTGTTGTTTCCTCTCCAGAAAACTGTAAGCTCCCCAAGGGCAGAATGTGTTCTCCTTTTGTCTTTGTATTACCGATGCCTAGTTTTGTACATAAAAACAAAAAAAATTATCCAAACTTGTGACCTCATTGGTGGGGGGAGCTGTCTGTGAGGAAATTTCCTCTGCTGATGAATCTTACCAACTGTTCTGTAACTCATCATTTTATATTTTAATCCAATTTTATCTTATTTTCAGTTCCAAATTCTCTCCTTCTCACCTCCTCTACCCTTTGAAAAAGTAAGAAACAAAAACTCATTATGAGTATAGTATGTATAGTCATGCAAAACAAATTTCTGCTAATCACATCCAAAACAAAAAGACAAAGAGACAGAGACCGAGCAAAACAGAGAGAGACAGAGAAAGAGAGGGAAAAAATATGCCTTGATCTGCACTCTGGATCCATCAGCTCTCTATATGGAGCTAGAGTAGCATGACTCATCATGAGCCCTCTGGAATTGTGCTTGGTTCCATTGCATTGATCAGAGTTCCTAAGTCTTTCAAAGTTGTTTGTCTTTTCAGTATTGATATTTTTTATAAATCGTTCTCTTGATTCTCCTCACTTCACTTTGAATCAGCTCATATAAGTCTTCTGAGGTTTTTCTAAAACCAGTTATTTCATAATTTCTTACAGCACAATTAGCATTCCATCGCCTATATATGCCATAACTTGTTCAGTCACTCCCTAATTGATGGGAACCCCTTTAGCTGACAATCCTTTGCCACCACAAAAAGAGCCATTGCAGCTATTTTTGTATATATGGGTTCTTTTCCTCTTTCTTTGATCTCTCTGAAGAATAGACCTAATGGTGTATCTCTGGTTCAAAGGGTATGCCCAATTTAATAGTCTAGAATGAATGGACCAGTTCCTAACTCCACTGCCAACACATTTATGTACCTGTTTTCCCTCCAGCATTTGTCATTTTCAATTTATGTCAACTCTGCCAATATTATTGGTATGAAGTGGTACCTCAGAGTTGTTTTAATTTGTATCTTTCTAATTATTAGTGATTTAGAACATTTTTCATATGTCTATGAATATATTGGATTTCTTACTCTGAAACCTGTGTATTCATATCCTTTGACCATTTATTTCTCCATCAATTAGGAAATAGATTTTATTCTTATAAATTTGAATCCGTTCCCTGTATATCTTAGAAATGACATCTTTAGCAGAGACACTTACTACAAAGTTTTCCACCAAAAATTTCCTGCTTCTCTTCTAATTTTAGCTACATTGGTTTTGTTTGCATAAATATGTTTTTAATTTTGTGTAATCAAAAGTGCCCATTTTATCTCCTGTGAATCTTTTCATCTCTTGTTTGGTCATAAACTCTTCTCCTATCCACAGATCTGACATGTAATTTCTTCCATGCTGCTCTAATTTGTTTATGATGTCACCCTTTATGTCTAAACCATGTACTAACTTGGAACTTATCTTGTTACACAGTATGAGATGTTGGTCAATGCCTAGTTTCTTCCAGACTACTTCCCAGTTTTCCCAACAGTTTTTGTTGAATAGTGTGTTCTTGTCCCAATAGCTAGAGTCTTTGGGTTTATCAAACACTAAGCTACAGTCCTTATTTGTTTCTGTATATTATGTCTCTAATTTATTCCACCAATCTACCTTACCTGATATCAAGTTATCTTAATGACTATGGGTATGTAGTATTGCTTGAGATTTGGCACTGCCAGGCCACCTTCCTTCTCATTTTTTCATTAATTCTCTTGATACTCTTGACCTTTTGTTCCTTCAGATGAATTTTGTTATTATTTTTTCTGGCTCTTTCAAAGGAATCTTTTAGTAGTTTGATTGACATAATACTGAATAAGCAAATTAATTAATTTAATTGGTGTCATTTTTATTATATTGGCTCAGACTACCTATTAAAATTAATATTTATCCAATTTTAGATCTGTTTTTATTTGTGTAAAGAGTGTTTTGCAATTGTGTTCATATAGTTTATATGTGTGTATGTGTACATTTCATATGGTTCCTACATATGTGTCTATAGTTTTGGCAGACAGACTCTCAAGTATTTTATACTGTCTATAGTTATTTCTAATGGAATTTCTCTTTTTCTCCCTTCCTGATGGATTTTGTTTGTAATAACCAAAAATGTTGATGATTTATGTAGGCTTATTTTATGTCCTACAACTTTGCTGAAGTTGTTAATTGTTTTGATTAGTTTTTTAGTTGATTCTTTATGATTCTTTAAGTAAACCAAACCAAAAAGTGATACTGCTTATTCTTTCTACTTCTTTTTCCTGTCTTATTACTATAGCTAGCATTTCTAGCATTGTATTGAATATAACAGTGATAATGGACATCCTTGCTTTACCCTTGATCTTATTAGAAAGACTTCTAGTTTATCCCTATTACAGATAATTCTGGTTCTTGGTTTTAGATAGATACTACTTATTTTGAGGAAAGTTTCACTTATTCCCATGCTTTCTAGTGTTTTTAACTGTTCATATCTTATCAAAAGCTTTTTCTGCATCTGTTAATATAATCATATGATTTTTGTTGGTTTTGTTGGTAGATTTACAGTTTTGCTAACATTGAACCAGCCCTGCATTTCTAGTGTAAATACAGCCTAATAGAGTATATGTTTATGATATGTTGCTATATCTCTTTGCTAATATTTTATTTAAATTTTTGCAAGCATCCTTTTAGATAGTTGCAATGAAAGGTTAATTGACTTACTTAGAGTCACACAGGCAGTGTGTCAAATTCAGGACTTGGACCCAGATCTTCCTTAACTCTGAGGCCAGTTCCCCCTCCACTACCACAGGCTGTCTTTCACATAACTGCCTTGTTGGATTGGATTGAATTGCATTGGATCAATATTCCTTCTCTGTCATGCATCTTCAGGCTCACATCTACTTAGTCCTTCTCTTAGCTTACAAATATGCTCAGATATTCTCTCTATCCATGGTTCCCAATCTTTTCCCCAAACCTCTTGACTTTCAGTAAACCTGCTGGTATCCTCTAATTAATGCAGTGGTCTTTTTATGACCAATAGATGACCTATTGGATAGTGTACTTATGTTATCTTTTTAAAATTAATTTTATTTTTTTAAATTTTGAATGTATTTTTGAATCTATTTTTAGTATTTTATTTTGCCCCAATTACATGTAAAACAATTTTTAACATTCCTTTTTAAAACTCTGAGTTCCAAATTCTCTCCCTTCCTCCCTCTCCACCCCGCTCATTGAGAAGGCAAGCAATTAGATGTAGGTTATACATATGTAGTCGTGCAAAACATATTAAAATTAATGTTTAAAAAATGAACAGACCTTTATTTTCTCTTCCTTTCCTCTCCCCTTCTCACTGAAAAAAGAAAACTCTTGTAACAAATACACAAGTTCAAGTGAAACAAAGGATAAAGGGAATACTTTTCCCAGTTCTCCTGCTCCTAGATCTTTCTGTAGCAGTGTCATGTGTGTAGAGGACTTTGAAAACTTTAAGAAGCTATATGTATATATATATATATATATGAATGAGCCATCATCATCATCATTAGTAGTTATCTCCCTCCTGGATGCCATCTTCTTCCTTTTCTGTTGTTGAGTCGTTTCAGTTGTGTCCTACTCATCGAGACCCCATTTGGGGTTTTCTTAGCAGAGATACCAGAGTGATTTGCCATTTCCTTCTCCAGCTCATTTTATAGATGAGAAAATTTAGGCAAACAGAGTTAAGTGACTTACCCAGGGTTGCACATCTGGTAAGTGTCTGAGGTCACATTTGAACTCAGGTCTTCCAGTCTACTGGCCTGGCACTTTATCCAATGTGAAGCTTAGCTGCCCCTTTCTTCTCCCTTAGCCTTTGAGAAACTGTCCTCCCCTCTTATCTGTCCAATTGCTCCTCTTTGGTCTCCATCACTGGTTCTTTATCTTCCTTCTGTCTCCTCTTTGTGGGCTCCACCCAAGGCCCTGTCCCCTCTTCTATGCTCTCTTCATTTCTCTCTCCTTGAGGGCATTCATTTCTCCCAAGGCTTTAGTTATCACCTCTAGGATGATAACTTCCCAATCCACCTCTCCAGAGAGGTAGCTGGGATATAGAGGAAAGGGCCCTGGATTTGGAGTCAGAGGACCTGGGCTCAGGGCCAGGCTGTCCTACCTGTGTGATCTTTATCACCTCTCTGGGACTCAGTTTCCTCATCTCTAAAATGAGGGGTTTTAAACCTGATGGCCTCTACAGCCCCTTTGAGATCTAAATCTATGATGTTCTGGTCTGGGGTTACATAAGTAGGAAGTATCAGAACTGGGGTTTGAACCAAGGTCCTGGTACTAAAAACTCAGCACTTTTTCCACTGCTTTGAACTGCCTCGGGTCCTATATTTGCTTCATGACCCTGAACAGGTGACTTAACCTCTTTGGGCCTCATTTTCCTTATCTGTAAAATGAGGCGACCCTGATAAGTAAGGGGAAGGCTACCAGAATAGTGAAGGGCCTTGGATCCATGTCATAGTAGGATGATCTTCTCTTTTTGAGCCACAAGGGCAGAAGTCATACTTTTATGCTCTCTTTTCACTCTCTCCACACCTGAAGATCTGGGAGGGAGGCAGGAAGAACAGGACAACAGTAAGGAAAATTGTATTCATTCCAGAGTATTTGGTCTAGTTTCTTTTTTCCTTTATTCTACATACAATAAATTATGTGATTGCAACATACCAAGTCTCAGAATCTATGAATGCATTGGGAAGTGACCTGAGAGTGAAATATTTCATAAGGTGGAGGCTCAGCCAGATGTAAATGGCAAATTGCATATTTAAATATCAGGGTCAATAATTCACTTCAATTCCCCAGCCTACATTAAATTTGGAACTGGGCCAATGAAGGGTTAATCAAAGCACTTTACTGCTGTGGAGAATTCAGGGGTGGGGGAGAGGGAACTAGTTATTTGCAGGTTTGCATACCCTCTGGTGGCCAGAGTGGAGACTGCAGCCTATTAGAAAAAGGGCTATCCCTCTTTGCATATGCCAGGAAAAGATTGAGCAGTCTAGGAGTTGTAGCTTAAGTAGAGTATTACCTGCTAGTTAATTCATATACTGCACTCAGATCAGTAAATGCCCTTGCTGGATAACTAACATAGTGACTTAACGTCTCCTCATATGCTTAAGAAAAGCAGTACTAGAGTCAAAACAAAATATTACAAAGCATGTTACAAGGAAAACTCAGGAGGGAAGAGAGCACTGACAAGATCAAGGAAGACCTCATGGAAGAGGCTTAACTTAAGTGGAGGAGAAGGAGGAGGAGGAAAAGGAGGAAGAGGAAGAAGAGGAGGAGGAGTAACAGTAACATTTATATAGTACTTTAAGTTTTGCAGAGCATTTTATGCCTTCAAGGTCTAATTTTATGGTTCGAATCATATTTCCTGGTCACTGAAACTTTACCAGAAAGTCTATATAGCTCCTTGTTTAATTGCCAGTAGCTAAACTACAGCTAATTATCAAAGCAAAGTACTGAGAGCACTAGAAGGGTCGTGAAGCCTTGAGTTCAAATCCTGCCTCAAATACTTATTAGCTGTGTGACCATTTAATTTCTGTGTGCCTCAGTTTCTTCACCTGTAAAATGAGAAGGTTGGATTCCACAGCCTCTAAGGTCTCTTGCAGTTTTAAATCTATATTCCTATGCTTATCTATAAAGAGTTTATTCATCTGATAACCTGCCAAGGGCTCTTGGGTCTGGGGGCTCCCAGTATCTCAATTCTAAAACTCCTTTTCTATCATGCAAAAGAATGAGAAGGAAAAAGGTATCAGGACAAAATTAATCCCAGAGGGGACCTTTCTTATGACCTCACCTCAATCCTGGCCTTTCGTATGGATATAGGAGAATAAAGCATTTTCAGACTTTGGGCTTCCCTAGGAGTGCCCTTATAGCAGAGGACATCAGAGCTGGAAGGGCCCTTGAAACACAGGATGTCAGAGCTGGGAAGGCCCCTACAACCCAGAGTGTCACTGCTGGGAGGGCCCTGGGAACCTAGGATGTCAAAGCTGGGAGGGCCTTTTGGACACAGGATGTCAGGGTTGGGAGGGCCCTTAGAACAAAGGATGTCAGAGCTGGAAGGGCCTGTAGAATATAGGATGTCAGAACTAAAAGCCCTTAGAACACAGGATGTCAGGGCTGGGGGGAGAGGGATCCTTGAAACATAGGATGTCTGAGCTGGGCGGGCCCTTAGAACAGTGTCAGAGCCAAGGAAGGGAAGGGGGAGTGACCGGAGAACACTGAATGTCAGACCAGGCTCAACTTGAAAGGCCATATAGTCTAACTTGCATTTTCCAGTGGAGATGAACTGAGGGGCACGGCATGCCAAGGTGACTTGCCCCAGCTCCCCACCTCTGACTCACAACAGTCATTCAGAGCCCTGAAATCTGACTTGGAAATGGGCTCTTGTTTTCCTGCAGGTTACTGAGCCTTCCCTGTTGTAGTGCAGTTCTATCCCTTAGAGACCTGGTATGGTTTTGCCAAGAACTTGGCAGAGCCTGCTTGTAGAAATCACAAGTGTTTCTCCTGCACCTGAAAGTTTGCAAAGAGGTTTCCTTAAACTATGACAGGTGATGATCATCATACACATCGTAAGGAAGAGAAGACTGAAGCTCAGGAAGGGCTAGCCACTTCCCCCAAGTCACATAGAAAAGTCAGAAGTCACAACTCAAGGTCTTTAGACCCAAAATCTAGAGGCTTCTTCCCTCCCCTGCACCATCTTAGTTCTATGAGGGTGATCCTGGGAATCTGGTCTAGAATGAAACTCAGATCCAGTGACCTTCCCATTGCAACGATGGTTTTCCCAGGCAGCTAGTCAGGACGAGGCTTCTGGAGAGAACTGGCCTATCACAGTGGTTGAGGTGCTCCCAGACAAGAAGCCAAGCACCACATTCATTACCAGTGATTTATCATGGGCACTCTCTGCTCATAGCAATGGTCCAGCAGGCCTGTCGGGGAATTTTTTCTCCAAAAATTCTCCAATTTTATGAGAAACTTTCAGCAACAGGAAACAGTAGTGAGAATGCCAGAACTGGGGTCAGAAGACCCAGCTTCAAATCCCATCCCAGCCTCAACATCATGTGACCTTGGGCCAGTCATTTAGTCCTCTGAGCCTCCGTGTACCCATCTGTAAAATGAAGACAGTGATAAAGATAGTAACAACAGCTGGTACTTTCAGGTTTATAAAACACTCTACATACATTATCAGAATATCATATATTAGGCAGTTGGATGGCACAGGTTAGAAAGTGCTGGGCCTGGAGTCAGAAGACCTGAGTTCAAATCCAGCCTCGGACATCTACTACCTGTGTGATCCTGGTCAAGTCACTTAATCTCTGTCTACCCCAGTTTTCTCACCTATTATAATGGGGATAGGATAATAATAGTACCTACTCAGTTGTGAGGATCCAATGAGCTAATATTTGTAAAACACTTTGTAAATCTTAAAGATAAATCCTAGTTATTATCATCATCATCATCATCAATCATTCCATTTAGTAATATTAGCAACTACTTCACTGAGTTGTTGTGAGGTTCCATTGAGACAAAATTTATTTATTTATTTATTTTAGATTTTTTTTTATTTGACATTTTTTAGTTTTTAGCATTGATTTCCACAAGATTTTGAGTTACAAATTTTCTCCCCATTTCTACCCTCCCCCCACTCCAAGATGGCACATATTCTGATTGCCCCTTCCCCAGTCAGCCCTCCCTTCTATCGCCCCACCTTCCCCTCCCCCCCATCCCTTTTCCCCTTACTTTCTTGTAGAACAAGATAGATTTCTATGCCCCATTGCCTGTATGTCTTATTTCCCAGCTGCATGCAAAAACAACCTTTTTTTGAGCATCTACTTTTAAAACTTTGAGTTCCAAATTCTCTCCCCTCCTCCCTCCCCACCCACTCTCCCTAAGAAGGCAAGCAATTCAACACAGGCCACACATGTATCATTATGCAAAACACTCCCATAAATAGTCATGTTGTGAAAGACTAACTATATTTCCCTCCCTCCTATCCTGTCCCCCTTTATTCAGTTGTCTCCCTTGACCCTGTCCCTTTGCAAAAGTATTTGCTTTTGATTACTTCTTCCCCCTATCTGCCCTTCCTTCTATTGTCCCCCTTTTTTATCCCCTTTCCCCTACTTTCATGTGGGGTAAGGTACCCAATTGAGTGTGTATGGTATTCCCTCCTCAAGTCAAATCCGATGAAAGCAAGATTCACTAATCCCCCCTCACCTGCCCCCCCTTCCTTTCCTATGGAATTGCTTTTTCTTGCCACTTTTATTCGAGGTAATTTACCCCATTCTATCTCTCCCTTTCTCCCTCTCTCTCCATATATTCCTCTCTCATCCCTTAATTTGATTCTATTTTTTTAGATATCATCCCTTCATATTCAACTCACCCTGTGCCCTCTGTCTATATATAAATATATATATATATATGTATGTATGTATATATATATGTATATATATGTTGTATATTCCCTTCAGCTACCCTAATACTGAGGTCTCATGAATTATACACATGAGCTTTCCATGTAATGTATTGTAAACAAAACAGTTCAATTTTAGTAAATTCCTTATGATTTCTCTTTCTTGTTTACCTTTTCATGCTTCTCTTGATTCTTGTGTTTGAAAGTCAGATTTTCTATTCAGCTCTGCTCTTTTCACTGAGGAATCTTGAAAGCCCTCTATTTTATTGAAAATCCGTATTTTGCCTTGGAGCATTATACTCAGGTTTTCTGGGTAGGTGATTCTTGGTTTTAATCCTAGCTCCATTGACCTCTGGAATATCATATTCCAAGACCTTCGATCCCTAATGTTGAAGCTGCTAGATCTTGTGTTATCCTGATTGTGTTTCCACAATACTAAAATTGTTTCTTTCTGGCTGCTTGCAATCTTTGCTCCTTGACCTGGGAGCTCTGGAATTAGGTGACAATATTCCTAGGAGTTTTCTTTTGGGGATCTTTTTGAGGAGGCGATCAGTGGATTCTTTCAATTTCTATTTTACCCTCTGGCTGTAGAACATCAGGGCAGTTCTCCTTGATAATTTCTTGAAACATGATGTCTAGGCCCTTTTTTTGATCATGGCTTTCAGGTAGTCCAATAATTTTTAAATTATCTCTCCTGGATCTATTCTCCCGGTCAGTGGTTTTTCCAATGAGATATTTCACATTGTCTTCCATTTTTTCATCCCTTTGGTTCTGTTTTATAATATCTTGATTTCTCATAAAGTCACTAGCTTCCATTTACTCCAATCTAATTTTTAAGGTAGTATTTTCTTCAGTGGTCTTTTGGACCTCCTTTTCCATTTGGCTAATTCTGCCTTTCAAGGCATTCTTCTCCTCATTGGCTTTTTGGAGCTCTCTTGCCATTTGAGTTTATGTATTTTTTAAGGTGTTGTTTTCTTCAGTATTTTTGGGTCTCCTTTAGCAAGTCATTGGTTTGTTTTTCCTGGTTTTCTTGCACCACTCTCATTTCTCTTCCCAATTTTTCCTCTACTTCTCTTACTTGCTTTTCCAAATCCTTTTTGAGCTCTTCCATGGCCTGAGACCAGTTCATGTTTTTCTTGAAGGCTTTTGATATAGGCTCTTTGACTTTGATGATTTCTTCTGGCTGTATGTTTTGCTCTTCTATGTCAGCAAAAAAAAGATTCCAAAGTCTGATTCTGAATCTGGGTCCATTTTCACTGCCTGGCCATGTTCCCAGCCCACTACCTGACCCTTGAGCTTTTTGTAAAGGTATGACTCCTTGTAGAGTAAAGAATACTTTGTCCCAAGCTTGCGAGGATGTACTGCTGTTTTCAGAGCCATTTCTACACAGCAAGCTCTGCTACACCAGCGCTCCTCCTCCCCTAAGAGCCGACAACCCAGACCACGACTCAGATCCAAGCAGGCTCTGCACTCCAGCTTCGATCTGCCGCTTAATTCCTCCCACCTGGTGGGCCTGGGACAGGAAGCAGCTGCATCTGGAAGCAGTCCCAGAGCTGCACCACTTCCACGCCTCCGGGGTTGGGGCCGACTGTGCACTCCTTTCACTCCATTCTAGCAGTTCTACCCACTAACCTTCTCTGTTGTCTTTGGCGTTTGTGGGTTGAGAAGTCTGGTAACTGCCACTGCTCAATGATTCAGGGCCCTATGGCTCGTTCCACCCAGCTCCCGGTCTGGTTGGTCCTGGCGTGGCTCACACTGGGCTCTGCTCTGCTCCCAGCTCCATGCGATAGACCCTTCCCCGAGACCATCCAGGCTGTCCTGGGCTGGAGCCCTGCTTCCCTCTGTTATTTTGTGGGTTCTGCAGCTCTAGAATTTGTTCAGAGCCATTTTTATAGGTGTTTGGAGGGACCTGGGGGAGAGCTCACGCAAGTCCCTGCTTTCCAGCCACCATCTTGAGACAATATTTATAAAGCGCTCCACAAACCTTCAAGTATTATATAAAGGCTAGTTATCATCATCCTCATCCTCATCCTTATCATCAGTCATCCCGTTTAATAACAGTAGTAGCTACTTCATTGAGTTGTTGGGAGGTTCTAGTGAGACAATATTTATAAAGCGCTCCACAAACCTTAAAGTACCATACAAAGGCTAGTTATCACCATCCTCACAATTACTATAACCCAAGTCCCCCTCTCATTGGTACGAGGCTCTCTCCTCCTCTTTGGTGGACATCAGTTCCACCGAGGCCCTCAGACGAGCTGAGGAAGCTAGACATAGGTATAGTGAGTAAGTCTGAATCACTTTTTCAGCTGGGGGTTCTGGAAGGTGTTTCCCCAGGAGACAGAACAGAATTTGGGAAGCTCATCACCAGAAGTAACCACACCCTGATTCTTTCTAGGATAGAGATGATCTCAGAAATTGCCCTGCCTTCTGACAGCAGGAAGCCAAGCGAGAGGAGAAGGGGGCGAGATCTGTAAACTGCAGGATTTGGCTTTCGGGGGCAGCCTTTAGCTTCAGCTTTCTGGGCTGCCAGGAGAGTGATGGGGGCCAGCAGTTGCTGTGTTTGGACTTGTACTCCTGAGCTTCCATGGTGAGGCAGGAGGAAGGCCAGGAACCACAGGAAGCGACTGTGGCTCCAGAAAGGCTGCTACAGCCAGAAATGGGAGCAGCCGGTGACTCGGACCCCACAGGCAGCCATAGAGGCGGCAAGCAAGGCACCTGGGAAATAGGGAAGCCTGGAGAGAGAGATGAGTAACTGGAGTAGATGTCTTGAAAATGAAGCTTTTGGGAGACAAGATGAATGATTATAATAATGATGATGGCAATAGAGCACATTTATACAGCACTTTAAGGACTTGGCAAAATGCTTTACATGTATTACTGTATTTGGTCTTCCTCTCCCACCAGCCAGTCAGTCAATACGCATTGATTAAGCATCTGCTATGTGCCAGGTGCTTTGCTGAGGCCTGAGGATACAAAGAAAGGCACAAAACCCACCCCCGCCCTCAAGGAATTGCCAATCTAATGAGCTCAGAAAGGTTACAGAAGAGAAGGGGAAGGGAGAACCAGGAGACAGGAATTGTGGCAGCAGCAAGTTGGGGAGGGGCCCCAGAACCCAGGAGAGCTGCCCCACACTCCTTAGGCTCCAGATCCTGGACAACCCCACCCCAGAGAGAGAGCAGCTGGCCCCTATGGGCTGACCCCAGTACAGCCCATATACAGGCTGAGGTTCATAGGAGGTAATACATACATGATGATACCCATGCTTGGGCACCACCATGCTAAAGCATGTGAGCTTGGGCATGGCACACATCCATTTGGGCGCTCAGCTTCTTCTTCTGCAAAACATGGCAGTTAAACTGCATGGTCTCTAAGGGACCTCTCAGCTCTGACATCCTGTGTTCTAAGGGCCCTACCAGCTGTGATGCTCTGGGTTCTAAGGGCCCTCTTACCTCTGACATTCTCTGTTCTCTCTCTGACTCCTATGTTCTAAGGGCCTTCCCAGCCCTGACATTCTCTATTCTAAGAGCCCTCCCTTCTCTGACACTTTGTGGATCTATAAACTGTTCAACAATAGAAGAAAACATGTATGTAAGGAATGAACTCACCTTCCCTTTAGTGTCAAAAGAGGACCTAAGTGGCTGCCCAGAAAGAATGCCTGCTGGAAGCGAAAGTTTGAATTAGGTCATTACCCTTCCCGCTTTCTAGAATTTCAAGTTGTTATGACCCATGATGGCCAGCAGGTGGTAGCACAGTCCCACTCACCAGTGCACCTTCTCCTACCTCAGTGATTGGGCTTTCTCAGAATCTGACCTGAGACTTAGAGCCAGGCTGACCCAGGAACAGACCCGGAGGGTGAGGAGGCTAGCTGTCTCCTCTGTAGCTCTATGCCCCATCCCCTACCCCAATTTCTTTTTTTAATTTTTTTAAAATTTATTTTTAGTTTTCAACATTCATTTCCACAAGATTTTGAGTTACAAATTTTCTCCCCATCTCTACCCTCCCCCCACCCCACCTACCCCAATTTCTACTCCCCACTTCAATGAAGAAGAGGAACTGCATTTCTGGGGCCTGGAGAGAACCTTGGGCAAATGGTCAAACGCAAGAGAGGTCAGAACTAAATCAGGGACAATGGGCTATTCTATAAAGAGGCTGCAGGGTTGTATTGTGAAAATATGGCAGGAAAGGAAGGCGGAAACCAGACCGCATGGGGGGGGGCAGGGAGGCAGGGGTCTTGAATGACTATATAGGCAATGGGGAGCCAAGGAAGGTTTTTGAGCAGGGAAATGATACAGCCAGGGTCGTGCCTTAGAAAGATTATTTTGATAACTATATGGAGGGCAGATTGGGAGTGGGGGCGGGGAGCTGGAGACAGTGAGACCAAATAGGGGGCTATTATAATAAATAGTCCAAGAGTGGTCATAGGAGCCTGAACCAGGGTAGCAGTAGTCTTGTGGGCAGAGAGGAGCAAAGAAATGTGAGAGATTTTCTGGAAACAGAGCAGGTGAAACCTGGCATATGGGAGAAGATGAGAGGAGAGGAGAGAAGAGGAGAGGAAAAGAGAGGAGAGGAGAGGAGAGGAGAGGAGAGGGGAGGAGAGAGGGGAGGAGAGGAGAGGAGAGGAGAGGAGAGGAGAGGAGAGGAGAGGAGAGGAGAGGGAGGAGAGGAGAGGAGAGAGAGGGGAGGAGAGGGGAGGAGAGGGGAGGAGAGGGGAGAGGAGAGGGGAGGAGAGGGGAGGAGAGGAGAGGGGAGGAGAGGGGTGGGGAGGGAAGGTGAAGGGAGGGGAGAGGGGAGAAAGAGAGAGAGAGTCTGGTATGACCAGGCATTTGAGAGCATGGATCACTGGAAGGATGTTGGTGCCCCCAACAGAAATATGGCAGTTTTATGAAGACTGCATTTGGGGGAGACAGTACATAATGAGTTTGAGATATCTCCAAGGTATCCAGGAGGAGAAGAACACCAGGCAGCTAATGATGAAGGCCTAGAGTTCTGGAGGAAGGTTAGGTCTGGGTATATAGTTGCGGAAGTCTACAGAGATGAGGAAAACCACCAAGAGATGGACTGTACACAGACTAGAGAAGAGGGTCCAGGACTGAGCCTAGGGGTCACCCACAGGAGGCAGGTAAGTAGATGGATAATGATTTAACCAATCAATCAATCAATGAGCATTTTTAAAATGCTTTCTCTGTGCCAGGCATTGTGCTGGGCACTGGGTATTTAAAAAGGCAAGAAGAAGGGAGAGGGGGAACCAGAAATAGTCCCTGCCTCAAGGAACTTATGTTCTTATACACATATAGATATATACAAGATACATGTTAAGTAGATACAAGGCAGCCTTGGAGGGGGATGGCATTAGGGGACCAGGAAAGGCCTCTTGCAGAGGGTGGCATTTGAGCAGAGCAATGAAAGAAGCTCAGGATCCTAAGATGCATAGGTAAAGGGAGTGTATTCCTGGCATGGGGGACCACCAACGCAAAAGCACAGAGATGGGAAACTGTTGAGCTCACAGAGGGGAGTAATATGGATGAAGGTGGGAAAGATAAGAGCCTAGGTTGTAAAAGGCTTTGAATGACAAACGGAGGGTGCAAAGGCATGGCCAGAGGAAAGCCAGCAGAGAGCAGTGCAACGGGAGGAGAAAGAAGCCAAAAGAGTATCAGATATCACTTGTACATGAGGCCTCTTCTGATTCCCACAGTTCCTTGGGCCTTCTTCTCCCCACCCCACCCCCAAACCTTTCATTCATGTCTTTATTTTGTTTATGCTTCTGTAAGTATCTATACCTCTACGTACTTGTACATATGCCAGGTGGTGCTTGAAGACCTGAGTTTGACTCCTGCCTCAGACCTTTACTAGCCATGCGATGCTGGGGAAGTCACTTAAATGCCTTGTGCCTCAGTTTCCTCACCTGTAAAATAAGGATAGTCATAGCACTTACCCCCCAGAGCTGTTGTGAGGATCCAGTGAGATAAGATTTGCAAGCTTTAAAGTGCTGTGTAAATACTATTACAATGATGTTGTCTCCCCTATAGAATGTAAGCGCTTTGAGGGTCTAGGTCCTCTTTGTTGCCACAGAGCCTAACAGTGCCGGGCAGGGAGTGGGCCTTCCGATTTGTGGATTGCTTGATTTCTCGACTGGTAGCAATGTCAAAAGACCTCAGAGAAGTTAAAGGTGGGGTGAGGCCTGAGAAAAGGCATTTTCTTTAGCAGTTAGGAGTCACCTTGGAGAGAGCAGCTTCGCTGGAATGATGGAGCGGAATGATGCAGGCTGAAATCGGATTTGGGAAGCAAACAGGAAGGGGGGAAGAACAGGCAGCAGACGTCTCTTTGTTCCAGGAGCCTGGTAAAGATGGAGAAGAGCAACATAACATGGTGGCCTATGGAAATGGAAAGCTTATCACATGAGAAGGTTTGGCCTTTTTTAACGATGGAGGAGGCTAAGAGCGTGACTCATGATTTCATCGGCAGAGGGAACTTCTGGGGGAAGAAGCTTACTCTACAAAGGCAGGATGGCCCCTTCTGCAGCAGACTGTCCTAGAGAGTGACTCAGAGCATTGAATGATCAAGGGACTTATCCAGAGTCACTCAGCCGGTCTGTCTCAGAGGCAGCTTTACTGGGGGAAGGGAGGGGAGACCTAATATTCTTACCATTGTCACTAGCTTTCTTAAGAAGAAGAATGACGTCTGTTCTTCTCATGCTTTAAGGAGATTTCTTGGCAACAATCCCATGAATACAGGCATCACTACCCCTATTTCACAGAAGATGAAAATGATCCTCAGAAAGCTGGAGGAATTTGCCCAAGGTCCCTCGGCCAGAATTTACACCCCTTCCCCTGACTCCAAGTGGAAAAATATGCTCTCTCCACTTCCCTGCATGGTTTCTCTATATGTTGATATAAGCCAGCCTTTACCATACTTGCTAGCCTATTAACCACTGTTGGGTATAAGCCAGCAGGTACCATACTTGCTGGTATATTAATCACTGCTGGGTATAAGAGCCATAAGGCAGCTAGATGGCTTAGCACAAGAGTGGGGAACCTGCAGACTCGAGGCCACATGTGGCCTTCTAGGTTCTCAAGTGTGGCCCTTTAACCTCACAGAATAAATCGCTTCTCCACCCCTGGTTTAGTAGATAGAACACTGGACCTGAAGCCAGGAAGACTTGAGTTCAAATCCAGACTCAGGCACGCTCTAGCTGTGTGACCTGGGACAAGTCACTTAATCTGTGTTTGCCTTAATCTGCTGGAGAAGGAAATGGCAAACCAATCCAGTATCTTTGCCAAGAAAACCCCATGGACAGTGCAGTCCACAGGGTCACAAAAAGTCAGACACAAACAAATGACTGGACAGCAAAAATAAGGGCCTTACTGACTGGTGCCATCCACAGACTCCCTGACTTCAGGGTCATGGTCAAGATAAAGGAAAAAAGGAAAACCTGTGTAGCCCCATCCCAGGCAAGAAATCCTACCCCCTCTCTGACTCTGACTGATTATAGGACCCAATCCACTCTGCCCTTATTGTAGGACTAAAGTTGGGGAAGAGCTATTCCCACATCCCCTGTCCCCAACTTAAGAGTCTCAGGTGCCCAGGCATGTGGCTGCCACCTGCTTGTTCCCTCCCTCTTTCCACCTTCTACCATAAGCAAAAACATAGAATGAGAAGCTAAACCAAAGAATTCCTGAGTCCTTCTGTCTGCCTTCTTCCCTCCACCTGAGAGGCACAGGCGGGGCAGTGACCTCTGGCCTCTTCCTCAAAGTGAAGCTATCAAGGCCATTCTGGGTTTGCCCATTTCGGTACCTCTGCCCCAGTCCCCCATCTCATACCTTAACCTGCCACTTGAAAGATCCCAGAGCTGACTTTGGAGTCACCCTGGGGAGAAGGTGGGTTCTCTCATTGATTTCCAAAACCCCTGGAGGTTTCAAATTCAAACTTTAAAGGAATGAGGGTCAGAGGGATTGGAAAGGTCATACACACAGTGACACACAAACTCATCAAGATACAGACTCTCCAGATCATCTTAGTCACTGAGAATCATAGACTGTGAAAATTGAAGTAGAACCTTAGATTCAGAATCATAGAACCTAAGACCTGGATTTGGAGTTAAAGTCATGTAACCTTAGACCCAAAGAATCTCAAACTCAGAAGCATAGAACCTGAGACCTGGATCTCTGGAATCAAAGTCATGGAACCTTAGACCCAAAGAATCTTAAACTCAGAAGCATAGAACTGAGACCTGGATCTCTGGAGTCAAAGTCATGGAACCTTAGACCCATAGAATCTTAAACTCAGAAGCATGGAGCTGAGACCTGGATCTCTGGAGTCAAATCATGGAACCTTAGACCATTAGAATCTTAAAATCAGAATCATAGACCCTTAGCACACATATCCTTAGATTCAGAATCGTAGACTCTTAGACTCAGAATCTTGGATTTAGAGAATCCTAGATTCTGAGGACCTTGGATTCAGACTAAAGAGAAAATCTAAAAGCATCCCACTTTGGAGCTGGAGGGACCTTAGAGCTCATTTAATCCAATCTCCTCATTTTACCAGGGTCCGGGGAGGGAGAGGGATTTGCCCAAGGTTACAATCCTAGTCCAGGACTCAGTCTTAGAGACCTCCCAGAGTAGAGGGGCTGGCACTCTCTTCCCAGCAGGGAAAGTTGTGTGGGAAGGTGAACTTAGATGAGAAGTTCTATGAGTAAGTATGGAATGAGAGCAAAGGAAGGTTGGCCTGGTGTCACGAAAGGATGGTAAGCTATACTTGAGCAGTCCTGCCATGCCAATTAAAATATCAAAAAGTTCTTTTATAGAGCTAGGAAAAATAATAACAAAATTCACCTGGAAGAACAAAAGGTCAAGAATATCAAGGGAATTAATGAAAAAAAAAGGTGAAGGAAGGTAGCCTAGCAGTATCAGATCTCAAACTATATTAAAAAATAGTAATGATCAAAATAATCTGGTACTGGCTAAGAAATCGAGTGGTAGATCAGTAGAATAGATTGGGTACACAATAGATAGTAGTGTTTGATAAATGCAAAGATCCAAGCTTTTAGGACAAGAACTCACTATTTGACAAAAATTGCTGGGAAAATTGGAAAGCAACTTAACAGAAACTAGGTATGGACCAACTTCTCATGCCATATACCAAGATCAGGTCAAAATAGGTACATGATTTAGATATAAAGGATATCATAATCAAATTAGGGGAGCATGGAAAATTTTACCTATCAGATCTGTGGATAAGGGAAGAATTTATGACAAAACAAGAGATTACGGGATGTAAAATGGATAAATTTAACTACATTGAATTTAAAAGGTTTTGCACGAACAAAACCAATGTGGCCAAAATTAGAAGGAAAGAAAGAAACCGGGGGAAAATCTTTTACAGCAGCTTTCTCTAATAAAGGCCTCATTTCTTAAACATGTGGAAAACTGAGTCAAATTTATAAGACTACAAGTCATTTCCCCTTTGATAAAAGGTCAAAGGATATGAACAAGCAGTTTTCAAAAAAAAGAAATCAAAGTTGTCTATAGTCATATGAAAAAATGCTCTAAATCACTATTGGGTAGAGAAATGCAAATTAAAATACCTATCAGATTGACTAATACGACAGAAAAGGAAAAGGACAAATGTTGGAGGGGATGTGGAAAAATTGGGACACTAATACACTGTTGGTGGAATTGTGAACTGATCCAATCATTCTGGAGAGCAATGTGGAACTATGCCCAAGGAGCTATAAAATCATGCATACCCATTGACCCAGTAATACCACTATTAGTCTGTATCCCAAAAAGATCAAAGAAAAAGGGAAAGGACCTATATGTACAAATATATTTAGAGCAGCTCTTTTTGTGGTGGCAAAGATTTGGAAATTGAAGGGGAATGCCCATCAATTAGGGAATGGCTAAACAAGTTATGGTATATGATTGTGATGGAATACTGTTGTGCTATAAGAAATGATGAGCAGGAAGCTTTCAAAAAACTCTGACAAGACATATATGAACTGGTGCAAAGTGAAGTAAGCAGAACCAGGAAAATTTTGTATACAGTAATAGCAATATTGTATGATGACCTACTGTGAAAGGCTTAGATATTCTCAGCAATACAATCACTCAAGACAATTCCGAAGGACTTAGGACGAAAAATGCCATCTACCGCTAGAGAAAGAATTGATGGAATCTGAATACAGATCAAAACATACTTTTTAACCTTTATTTTTCTTGGGGTCTGTTTTCTTTTGCAACATGGCTAATGTGGAAATATGTTTTACATGACTGCACATGTATGATCTATAGCAGATTGCTTAAATTTGGAACTCAAATATTTAAAAGATGAATGCTAAAAATTGTTTTTACATGTAATTGAGAAAAGGTAAATTTAAAAAATACTTGAGCAGTCCTCCAAAGCAAATGGGACATCTAAGAAAGGCATTGATTCCCTCACAGGGACAGAGATGATTATGATTCAAAAGATTCTGCTCAGAGGATTGGAGGAAACCAAGATAGATTTTAGGGTTTTCAAGTTTCTAATTCTATAAGTCTAAGATTCAGGTTACATGATTCTAAGAATCTGAGATAGAACCTACAATTCTAAGATTCTGGTTCTCATAGTCTGTTATTTCCAAGTTTACTTTCTTCAATAATATTAATAATATCCTATGTAGCACTTCAAGGTTGACAAAGTACTTTATATAGATTATATCATTTGAACCTCACAGCTGCCCTGTGTGTCCCCCATTTTACATCAGAGGCAAACTGAGACACGAGAATTCATGATCATTCAGCCAGTAAATGTAATAGGTAAGATTTGAGGGTCTTCCCAATTGCAAATCTAGCATATTATTCATTCCATTAGTTTTCTGTCACCTCAAACTCAACAGTGTATGAGAGACCATGGTAGAAAGTATACTGGCTTTGGAAGAAATTAAAATAGACCAGCACTTATACCATATACTGTAATAAACCCCAAATGGAAAAGCAAACTTAATACAAAAAGTCACAACATTAAAAAAACCTTCAGAACCTTGATTTAAGGGAAAATCCATAACAATACAAAGGATAGAGAAACTCACAAAAAACCAAAAGGTCCATTCTGATTATTCTCATCTGTAAGATGTAGAAAATAATAGTACCTAACTCATAGCGTTCTTGTATGAATCAAATGAGATCATCTTTGCAAACCACAAGTCTTAAAGGTTAGATATTATTATTATTATAATCTGAAATGTCATCTAAAAAAGATTTTGCACAAATAAAATCAATGGAGCTACAATAAGAAAAGAAATTGCCAATTGAAGGAAAGTCTTTGCATCAAGGAGCTCTGATATATCCAAGATATGTAGGCAATTGATACAAATTTATGAAACACACAAATATATGAAACCCAAAACCATTCTCCAGAAAGAAGTGATCAGAGGAAATAAATGAAGAGTTTTCAAAAGAAGAAATGCAAATTCTGAACCACCACGCTAAAAATGTTCTGAATCATTAGTAATCAGAGAAATGCAAATTAGAGCAACTCCAAGGTTCAATTTCACTCCCCTCCAATTGGCAAAAAAAAAAAAAGATAAAGGATAGGAATGATCAATGTTGTATGGACCTTGGAAATACAATCACATTCATACACAGTTGGTAGTATTATGAATTGGCCCAATTGTTCTCTTTAAAAACAGCTACTAGATTAGAAAGGGTTACTAAACTGGCCATATGTTTTGACCCAGAAATACCAGTTCTGGGTATATATACCCCAAGGAGGTAAGGCAGAGTGAAAGGAATATGAAATTATCCTTAGTAACACTTTTTTGTGATAGCAAAAAAGCTGAAATTGATGGTGTCTACTAACCGGGGAATGGTAGAACAAACTGTTACATGTCAACAATGGAATATTGTGAGAAATGATAGAAAAATGAGGAATACAGGGAAGCATGAAAAGACTTGTATGAACTGATGCAGAGCAAAGTAAGTGGATCCAAGGGAACAAAAGACAAAGGTAAACCACAGGAAAAGACTTGAGCATTCTGATCAATGTAAAGACAGATCTCCACTCAAGGACTGATAATGAAGCAGCCTTCCCTTTCTCAGTAGAGGAAAGGCAAACTACAGGTACAGAATGAAAGAGGTCAGACTCAACTAGCCTGCTGTTAGCTTGTTTTCCTTTAACTCAGGGGTTCACAATGTTGGATCCATGGATAGATTTTAGGAGACCTCTGAAGTTAGGTGGAGGGGGGCAGAAATTACATCTATTTTCACTATAATCAGTTTCATTTGTGGTATATTTTATATATTATATATTTTATTTTATGCATTTAAAAATGTGACTCTGTGAAGGTGTCCGTAGGTTTCACCCAGACTGACTGCCAGAGAAGTCTAGGACACAAAAAAGTTTATGAACTCTTTCTTTAATTTCATCTTTCTTACAAAGGAGAGTCCTATTGGAGGAGAAGAGATAGTAGAAAGTGACAGAAGTCTTAAAGTATGGATAAAACCTCAAAGCTTTGGTAAAACTTTTTTTTAAAGGCAGGCTTGCTGGCCTAAAATTTGGGAGCCCAGAGTTCTAGGGTCAACTCTATCATTCTGGGTGAGTCTACACAAACCATTTCCCCTTTCTGAGCCTCAGTTTCCCCACACGTAAAAATGAGAGACATTGAATGGTCATGTCTTTTGCTGTTGTTTACCTTTGACTATTGTTCTCTTGGATCCACTTACTTTGCTCTGCATCAGTTCATACAAGTCTTCCCATACTTCCCTGAATTCCTCATTTTTTTTGGCATTTCTCACAATATTCCATTAAATTCATATAACACGGTTTGTTCTACCATTCCCCAATTAATTCAATGAAGCACTTATATGAAGTACCTACTATGTGTAGGGTACCCTGCTAGAATGAGGTGACTTCTATGGCCCCTTCTATCTCTGACATTCTGCTTTGTTAGTTCTAAGATCTCTTTCCATTCGGGAATTCTGTGGTTCTAAGGAAAGTTGAAAGAGAGCTGGGGAGTAAACACCATAACAGTCAACGTACTATATTCAAAAGTTCCCTTTGGGTCTAACATTCCATGTTCTGCGTCCTTTTCATCTTTGAGGCTCTATGTTCTGAGGTTCTACCAGGCTATGAGGTCCTAGGGCCCCTCTCAGCCATGACCTTCAGTGCTCTTCGCACAATTCCTACCTTTCTTCAAAGCTCAGCTCAGGCACCTCCTCCTACATCACCATCATCCCCATTGTCATCATCACTGGCATTTATGTAGCAATTTAAGGCTTGCAAAGCAATTTATACATCTTGTCATTTAAGTGGGCACAGGGCGACTGGTGGAACTGGAGTCAGGAAGACCTAAGTTCAAATTCAGCCTTGGCTGTGTGACCCCCTAGGTAAGTCACTTAGCCTCTACCTCAGTTTTCCCATCTGTAAAATGGGGCTAGTAATAGCACCTACCTCCCAAGGTTGTTGTGAAGATCCAATAAGATAGTCATAAAGTGCTTTGTCAATCTCAAAATGCTGCATTAATGACAGCAATTATTTTTTGCCTCATTTGCCTGTCTGGATCCCCTAATTAATACAGCTCTCTCCCTCTTGAAATCACTTTGTATTACTTTGTGTCCACCCCATATTTACTTCTTTGTATACATATTGTATCTTCCCTCCTAGTACAATCCCTCGAGGGATTGTTCCTTTTTTTTATTACTATACCCAGGGCCCAGGTCAGTGCCAGGTAGTGAGCTGAATTGAATTCAGGTATGAGTTGTCGCTATAATAGAACTTCCTTCCCTAACCTCTGCTCCAGAGCTCACTTGGCCTTTGAGATCTGGCTCAGAGCTGAAGGGACCTAGAGGTCATCTGGTCTGAGTCTAACATTTTACCGATAGGTAAACTGAGGCCCAGAGAAAGAGAGGGATTTACCCAACACCATACAGGCAGGAAGTAGTAGAGTCAAGAGTCAGAAGCTCCTCTAACAACAATAATGCATCCTCTGACAATCATCATAAGAGCTAACAACAGCAACAAATGTGTCAAGCTCTGCGCTAAGGGGTTTACAATTATTATCTCCTCTGATCCCCAGGGCAACCCTGGGAGGTAGGTGCTTTTACTGTCCTCATTTTACAGATGAAGAAACTGAGGCAGAGGTCAAGCGAGTTGCCCAAGGTCACACAGCTAGTAAGTATCTGAGGCTGAATTTGAACTCAAGTCTTCCTGACTCCAGGCCCAGAGCTGCCACTCACCCATCGGTCTTCTTTTTTTTTTTTTAAATTCTCCAGCTACTAAGTTAGGTAGAACAGCTAAATGTCTGCTCTCCACAGCTGACCACTTAGGATAATAGGAACCCCTTCCATCCATTGTGGTGCTTTAAAGTCCTGAAACCAGTTCCTATCTATTATTACATTTGATCTTCAAAAGAGCCTTAGGAGGGAGTCCAAGTGGGCACTGCCATTTCACTGGCGGGAAAATTGATGACCCAAAAACCAGAAAGGACTAAACCAGTGCTACAAGGTCACACGCAGTGTTGAGTCATTGGAAGAACAAGGACTGAAAACCCGCGCCTTCTAAATCCAGGTCCCATGATTGCTTCCTTGTACCCGCCATCTCGGGAGGGGAAGAGGAGGGAAAACCCCACGGCCAAAGCAGCAGAGGATTCTGTGAAAAGGGGAGGGAAGGGGGAGAACATAAAGAGGAACTTTACAACTTGCAAGGGGTTAAAGCAGGTACTGGAGGCAACTCCCTAGAGCCAGCTCACCTGCCTAAAGGCAGGGAACTCAGCCAGATGATCTTCCCAGATGGGGGTGGGGAGGAGTCTAAGATTCTCCGTGTGGAATGGAATTGGATTCTGAGTCTAAGACTCTAGGAACAGAAGGATCTGCAATGCTGGGGTGCAGATTTGGATTCTAAGCTTCTAGGATTTTAACAATAAACCATTACTGTCCATCTATACATATGGGGCACTGAGCTAGACCCTGGGCATACATAGACAAAATCCAAACCATCCCCAACTTCCAGAGGGTTACATTTATTGGACTATAAGACTTGAGATTTTAAGCCTCTAAGATTCTAAGGTTCTAGGTAGAATCTTAGAATTATAGGATTCTAATGCCCTAAGGTTCTAAGATTCTGTTAGCCTAAGCCTATGACATTAAGATTTGATTCTAAGCTTCTAGGTTTCTAACATGCTCTAATTTTACAACTGCAAAATTCCAGAATCCTAAGAATCTTGGATTCTAAAATTCTAAGAATATAAGGTTCTGTGAGTCTAAGATAAAGTTTTTTTCAGCTCTCTGTTGTCACCAGAATGGAGCAGGAGAAGGCAGCCATGACACTCAGCAATACCCATGTCCCTCTTCCCCCCGAGAAAATCTAAGTCTTTAGACTTTAGACTTTAGACTTACATACATATGCACACATATATATGTACATACAGGTACCAGGCAGACTTTGTTAGGGGAGAGAAGTTAGAGGTAGGGCTAGAAGGAACCAGGCAAGAAGAAGCCACCCTTATTCAGTCAAGTTCTATGGACAGCTTTCATATCCCACCCTTAGCCTCATCCTCTTTCAATACCCCTCATGCCTGGGATATTGCCAACACTGAGGGAGTCTTTGCCCAACCTATGAAAGAGCCATGAGCCCCCTGGTTGCGATCTTACCTCTGCCACTGACCACGTGACCTTGGGCACCTCCCTTTTTCTTCTAAGCCTTGTTTCCCAGCTCTGTGACAGGAAAGGGTTAGGCTAGATGACCTCAAAGGTCCCTTCAGGTCCTGTGGTTCAGTGACCTTTTATGGCCCCTAGGGAGGAAGGCCTTGGGTACCCTGGCTCATTTCATTACCTGTAGTGGCCTCACTGGGTTGAAGAAAGAGAGATGCTGAGTGTAGGACATGGCAGGGGTGGGGTGGGGCAGTGCCCTTCTAGTCTGGTGCCATTCTTGGAATAGTGGCAGTGCTCCTCCAGCCCAACAGGTCAGAGCTGGGGCCAGGCAATGACAAAGGAGAGTGCAGCTATCCCACCCCCATCAGGAACCCTGCAATGGTCTTTGTTGAGCTCCTGTGCCTTTAAAATAATGCCGCAAAATTAGCAGCTCTGCAGTCATTAATATGCAAAAATGCAAATCAGGAGGTAATTAAGCTGCAGTCCTCCGGAGGATATTTCCATCATAATGAATTCTATTGTCAGGGAAAGAGCTGCAAGGCGGATTTATGGTGCTTACATGAATATAAAGTATGAATCATCACGGAGTTGTCCTTACCCTGCCACCACCCCTCAGGATGGCTCCCAGGGCCAGACGCGGGGGAGATAGCTCCCCACACCGGCCATCTACCCTCCCCCAGCCTCCATCACCATCCAAAGCACCTCTCCTCACCAATTCAAATTAATTGAAGCCAAATGGAAGGTCCTTCCTTCCCACCCTAGATTTTTCTCTCTTCCCATATTTTCAGGGGTTAGAACATCTGTCTTTGGGGGGAGGGTAGGTACAGTGCAAAGAACCCTCACCAGGGGTTAGGAGACATTCTCATTCCAGCTCTCCCACTGGTTGACTGTAGGACCAGTAGAATCTGTTCTAAAGACTCTCCTATTCTGTCCTAATGTCCTTTTCAGCTCTTGACATTCCATGTTGTAAGGGCTCTACTAGCACTGACATTCTGTGTCCTAAGGGCCCTCCCAGCTCTGACATTCCACATTCTAAGGATTGTCCCAACTCTGACATTCTCTGTCCTAAGAGTCCTCCACCTCTGACATTCTGTGTTCTCAAGGGCCCTCCTACCTCTGACATACCATATCCCAAATTCTAAGATTTCTTCCAGTTTCAATATACTAAGTTCAGAGGTTTCTCTGATTGTACTCATACTGTTTGTTAGAAGTTAGCAAACCGTGGAAAGGAGGGGAACAAAAAATACCCAATATAAGAGTTTCCTTCCACTGCCTTGAACACCACCACCCCCATGCTGTAAATGGAATCATTTTGGGGGCACCTGAGAGATCCTGGCAATGGGTCCTGGGTTTTAGCTGACTCTAGAGAGGACCCTTCCCACCCTGGGGAAGGGTCATAAACAAAGCTTCGTGCAATCACTGAATTGAGAGCTGAAAGGGACCTTAGAGAACATGGTGTCCACCCCCTCACTTAACAGATAAGGAAAATGAGAGCCAGAGAAGGTAAGCAACTGGCCCAGGACCTCAGTCAATAGGTGACCCTCAAAGTGAAGGGAAAAGGTCCTGTTCACATCAGCTGGTTCATATCAAGTATTGCCCCAGAACCAAAAGACTCCTCCACATGCTGCCTCCACCCCCCAATCGAACTCTTCCATTCAGTTCCCATTCGGCTGAATCTTGTCAAGAGGAGTGGGGGTGGGAGTGAGAGAGAGCAGGCAAAGAAACAAGAATATTTTTTTAAAATCCACAACAGGGTGAAGAAGGCCTCCCCTGGAAAGGAAGGGAGCTGGCCCAGTGCCAGCCTGCAGCTGCCGCCTCCCGTCTGAGCCTGGCATTCTGAGATGGCAGGCAAGGGGACAGCTCTGTGGCAGCCCAGAGGTCCCAGGGCCTGGAGCCTGGAGTTGGAGGAGCCTGGGTCCCAGGCAGGGTGGGGTCCTTGCAGCTGTTACTGTCACAATCGTTGGGGGGATGGGAGATAGATAGATGGGGTAGATGAAGGAGAGGAGGAGGGGATAAGAGAGGGGGAGGGAAGAAGGAAGGGTGGTATAGAGAACTGGAGTGGGGGAGGTGGATGGAAGGAAGGGAGCAGCCTCCATTTCAGTGGTAATTTAGAGGCATAGAATATCAGAGCTGAAAAGGGGCTTAGGACATAGAACATAAAACATGGGAACTAACACAATGTCATAGCTGGGAGGGCCCTTAGAACCCAGAATGTCAGAGCTGGGAGGGCCCTTAGAACCCAGAATGTCAGAGCTGGGAGGGCCCTTAGAAGCAGGAACTTCAGAGCTAGGAGGGCTCTTAGGACACAGAATGTCAGAACTGTGAGGGCCCTTAGAATACAGGATGTCAGAGCTGGGAGGGCCCTTGGAATACAGTCTGTCAGAGCTGGGAGGGCCCTTAGAGATCACCTAGTCCAACTTCATCCCCTTACAGATTGGGAAACTGAGACCAGAAAAGGGAGTAAGCAAAGAGACTTGCCCCATGGTCACACAATTAGTAAGGTATAGGCAAAATTCAAACCCAGGTCTTTCAGGCCTGGACTCTTTCACCAATTCCGCAAGCTTTCAGAGTTTGGACTAGCTAAGCTTGGCCATGGGGTTAGCAGAAACATGAATGCCCTGGCCTCCAATCCTCCCTCCACTGAAGCTCCCAGCCACCTCCCAACCATGATGAAAATGTCAAAATGTCAAAAGCACTTTGGTTTTATAGTCAGAACTGGGTTCAAATCTGAACTACAATGTCCTCCTGTAAAACAAAAAATGAGAGAGTGCCTTTCAGGTCTAACTTCAATGGGCCCATATTACAGATGCTCAACCTGATTACAGAACCTGGTTTGGTTCAGGTACCATCCACACCCCCTTGGAGCCACCTTCTCTCACATTTCTCTTCCTCAGGGTTGTGATCCTTGAAGGAACAAAGGCTGGCTTGCGGTAGTTTTTTTTTTCAGGCTAAGTCCCCAATGAGTTCTGATCAAAACTACTCCTCAGTCCCCACCGTAACCTACTGCTCAGGCTCCCTTGCTGTTGCCCCCCCATCTCTTCATACTCCTTCCTTTTAACAGTATCTAGCCTGGCTTCATTTCCCAGCTGGCCCTCTCCTGCCCCTAGCAAATTAATTTAATTCAGTTCAAATTCAGAAACATTTAAGAGTCTTCTAGAGACAAGGCACTATGCTGGGTGCTGGGCATAGAGTGCCCCCCCCTCCAAAAATAGAGAAATATATGCTCCAGGAACATCCATTCTCCCGGGGCAGATGGTTACACAAGAAATTAATACAGGTACAAACTCAATGAATAGGAAGAAATTTCAAGAGGGAGAGGGTGCTAATGATTGACAGATCAGGAAAGAGTGATAGCCAGTATCGATAGAGCGCTTTAAAATCTACTAAGTGCTTTACAAATATTATCTTATTCAAGCCTCATGACAACCCTGGGAGGTAGGTGCTATTAGCATCCCCATCTTACAGATGAGGACATTGAGGCTGAAGGTGGTTAAGTGATTTGCCCAGGGCCGCTAAGAAGTGTCTGAAGTAGGATTTGAACTCAGGTCTTCCTGACTCCAGTCCTTGCCTTCTATCTACTGCCCCATCCGGCTGAAGAGGAAACACCTGGGAGGAAGGTAGCAAAGGTCTGATGTAAAAGAAGGCACCTGGGCTGTGTTTTAAGGGATCTTAAAGATTCCAGGGGACCGAAGGGAGGAGAGGACCCCTTGTGTGAACACATTAAGATCAGAGAGAGAGTGTCATGAACCAGGAACAGGAAACAGGACTATTTGGCTGGAATGAGCAGGGACAGGGACCAGGATAGGACCTGTGATTCATTTGATACGGGAAACACCCAAGTGAGAAAACTCTCTGGACCAGTTGGTGCCTTCCCTTCAGCTTATAGTCTTTGAGATTGGCCTAGACAGAGCACTTATTGGTTAAGTGACTAGCCCAGGGTCAATAGGTATAGACACCGAATATGCTGAATTTGGCATCCAGAAGACCTGAGTTCAAATCCTGACCCAGAGACGTGGGCAATGTGACCCTGGGTGAGTCACTTGAGCTAAACTGCCAAGCATTCAGACTCTATTAGAGAAAGCACAACTCCGATGGGCTGGCCACGTTGTTCGAATATGTACGTTTGCAAAAAAGGCTATTTTATGGAGAACTCACACAGGGCAAGTGTTCACATGGTGGCCAGAAGAAGCGACACAAGAACACTCTCAAGGTCTCTCTGAAGTGCCTCTGCTTGCCTCAGTTTCCTCATCTGTATGATGGGGATAGTAATAAGAAATAAGACTAGAAAGGTGGGTGGGAACCAGACTGTAGAGGGCTTTAAATGCCAGCCTAAGGAATCTGTATTTCTGAATCTGATATGGATGGGCCATGCCATTCACCATGTCTGAACAATACTGAAATCCAGGTATCAAAGAGTGAGGCTGACTTCAGACCTCTTTCCCCAGGCGCTCTCCAAAGCACATGGAGATTTAGGCTGGAAGAGGAACTTTGGGGTCAGTGCAACACTGAGGTCAGTGCAGCAGCTCTGTAGACCTTCAGTTTGGTAGGCAGTCTAATATCTCTTCTCTCCCACACCTTCCTTTGGAGCCTCCCAAACACTGAGCTGGCTCTGGCAATTCGTGTGTCAACCTCATCATCTATGTGGACATCCCTAAGAAGTATACTGCCAAGGTAAGGGAACTTATCCACTGAGTTCAAAACTTCTCCATTTGCTATAACTGATGGGTCCATGTATGGATGGTGTGTTGCTGGTTGGTGGAGAATCTCTGTTCTCTTGGTGTTAATTGTCAGGACAAAATGAGCACATGGAACTCTGTTGCATCTCAGCTTCACCAGCTGCATTGAGTGTGCAATCATTTGCAAACAAAAAAATCACACATCAACCCTCCCTCCACTTCAATCTTGATACACCATCCTGTGATTGTCACAGGACAATCTATTTTCTTTTTCCTTTATGGAGGCATCCTTGAACTCCTGAGGGTATAACCTCCTCTTGCCGTATAACCTGCAAGATTTCAGTCAGCTTATATGAGCAGTGAACCCCCTGCCTTAATCTCAGCTGGAATAGAACTAACACCAGGTGCTTTACCACATGAGAGGAGCCAAATGGCATTCAAAACCTCTTCTTCAGTTGGAAGTTTGGCTAGAGAGGGATTGACTTCAACCTGAGGTATATGATCAATGGCTTCAGCATTGGGTGATGGAAGTGTTCAGCCCATCTTTCCAGGATCATGTATTTATTGCTAATCGATGTGGCTCCATCATCTCTGAGTAGCTGAGATGCACCATAGGCCTTTGGCCCGTAAATGGCCATCAGGGCATCATAAAAGCATTTTGGATTATTACTATCAGCGTAAAACTGAATGTCATCTGTCTTCTTACTGAGTCAAGAATCCTGTATCTCTCTAAGGTTTGCTTGTACTTTACTTTTAATGGAGTTAAACACTGCCTTCTTAGAGACAAATGAACTATCCTACTGGTAAACCCAGCAGACTTCTTGTTTTTCATTTAGCAGCTTCTGAATTTCCCCATCATTTTTGTCAAACCAATCAATGTTTGTGGGTGTTGTGGCCCAGATGAGTAAATGTGGTACTGTACACCAAATCTCTGAAAGCTGCCTTCCCCTTTATGCTTCACTATTGCCAACCATGTATTAATTTATCTTTCCTTCCAAGCTGGCAAAAAATTGTTCACTCTAGGAGAAGCACTGTAATCTGTTGACATTAAGCCTTCTGATAGTTGTCTTGCCTTGAGGCTACCACTTTTGTTGAATGTAAGTGTTTAGCTTGGAGGGGATAAGTCTATGATTGGTTCAGCACTTTGCACCATACATTGTCTTCATCACTCTCCCATCCTGTCCATCTCTTCTCCTTATGATGACATAGTCTACTAAATGACAATGTTTGCTTTGAGGGTGCATCTACGATGTTTTATGGCATTTACATAAACAGAAGACAGTGTTGGTGAGGAGAAGGTCATGAGATACACGTATCTTCAGTAGTAACTAACTACTGTTGCTGTTTCTGACTCCATTCCTCCCAAGGACTCCCTGCCATATCTGGTAGTCTGTGCCTACTCTGGTGTTAAAGTCCTCCAGAATTACAAGCTTGTCTTCATAAAATTTTTCTTTGACTTCATTAAGATTCGTCATGGGGGGAACATGTGCACTGATGATAGTGAAGTGGTGCTTTCTTGCAAGTGGCAATTGTATTGTCATCAGCCCGTCATTCACACCTTTTAGGAGGCATACAAGCTTTTTGACTCGATTAGTTTTGATTGTGAAACCTACACCAGCTTCACAGCACTCCCCATGACTACAGCCACTCCAGGAAAATGTATGTCTGACTTTAGTAAGCTGGCTTTCATTTGCCAGCCTTGCTTCACTCAAGGCTGCTATTTGGGTGTGATATCTGCTGAGTTCTCTCACAACAAGAGCTTTTTGTCTTTCAGGTCTCCTAGATTTCTCGTTGTCCATAAGCATGTGTACATTCCATGTTCCAACGGTGAGTGGAATCATCTTTGCAAAGATTTTTGTACATTTTTTGTGTGTTTCAAACAGAGGGTGGGATCCCTGCCTGCTACATTAAGCAGGCCAAGGTTAGGTTAGGTAAAGCAGACAATTTTTAGGGCACCTTTTCTAGCCCCTTCCTCATGCCAGGAGGTGAGCAGCATGGTTCTTTAAAAAGTCTGCTCAGACACCCAGGGGGCTGTTAAATCCCAATTCTGCTTCAGTCCAGTGAAAAGACAACCCTATGGATTGGGCCTACTGTGTGCAAGGTTGTGACTACAGTTCCCAGCGTATCCGCATCTGCTGCTTGGTCAGTTACCCATTGCCGCAGGACTTTGAGGTAGGTAAAAATGGTAAAATGGTATGGGTGGTGTCTTTTGACTCAAGCATAAATTGGGTTTAAGTGAGGCAGTTGTTCAAAGCCATCAGCCTCACTTGCTCTTCCAGAGTCATCCAAATCCAATGGCAAGAAAAAAGTCAAGGCAACCGGTGATGGCTCAGGATGCAGTAGATGACCTTGCCATCCTCAATGTCTGACCAAGCACCTGCCTCTGCCACCTTTATGGCCCATTGAAACAATTCTCATCTACCCATTCCACCAGAGGAACGCTTCACATGCTTAGGGCAGACATCCCCTAACTCACCAATGAGTTTGAGAGGCCTTGGGTTACCCTCAGGTTTAGCTCATCTGCCAAAATAGTTTACCAGGGTGTGGCTGCTGCACATGCTACAGCTTCTTGGAGCTACAGGTGAGAGTTGGGTGAATCAGATGGACACCAAAGACGAATAAGCAGCCCAGAAAAGGGCTCAGCAGCCTAGATCCCAGGGGTATCATTTAGTGCAGGAAGGGACTTGAGGGGCCAGCTATCCAACCCCTTCATTTTTACAAATGGGGAAACTGAGGCACAGGGCAATGAAGTGACTGACTACGTAGTAAGTATCAAAGGAAGAATTCGAACCTAGGCTCTTCTACTTTAGGGCCACTACTTTTTTCACCATGCTGTGAAGACTAGGAATCCATTGTAATAGTCCAGGTGAGAAGTGATAAGACATTTTAAAAGTTCAGACTTTTAAAAAGGCTCTTTTGAGAAGCAATTTGGTTCACACATCTGACCCCTCCTGATCTCGTTTCCTGTCAAACTCTTGACATGAGGTTCGACAGACAAACCAACCCAGCATATCTCTCCCCTCCTGAACCCACCTCCTCCTGTCCTCACCAACAGGTGCATGTGAATTGTTTGCCTTCAAAGGGTTTACTTGCACAGTCCCTGTTTCTTTGTAATCTCACAAATACCTCAATAAGCAGAGAAAAACACTGAATAATCCATACCCATTTTATATGTGGGATAACTGAGGCCCAGAGCCTGGAAATAGTTTGCCCAAGATTCCATAGTGAGGTGGGGGCATTGCTAGGACTAGATCTCAGGTCTCCTGGCTCCTTTTTTGGGGCTCTTCCACTGGACCTATATCCTCTATTTCCTGAGCAACAATGAAATCCAGGTATCAAGGGGTGAGGCTAACTTCAGAGCTCTTCCCCCAGCTCCTTTCCAAAGGGCATCAATCCAGGCTGGAAGAGGAACTTTGGAGAGTTGGATGGTCAGAAGACCTGGATTACAATTAGGAGCATAAGAGCATAATCTAATGATAAGAGTATTTATTTGGCATTCAGGTCTGCAAAGTGCCTTATTCATGGAATTTCATTTGATCCTTACAATGAACCTATGAAGTACATCCTTTTACTATCCCCCTTTTACAGATGAGGTCATTGGGACCCAGAGAGGTGAAGTGTTTTTTTTTTCTGAAGGCCACACAGTTACTATAATGTCTGAGTCAGGATTCAGACTCAGGTCTTCCTGACTCCAGAACCAATACTCAAACCACTGTGCTCCCAAGGGAGTTAAGTAGGAAGTAAGATTAGAATCCAAATCCGTTGACTCCAAAATCTAGTAGTCAGGTTAGCTTTGTAACCCTGAGCAAGTAACTACCCCCTCTCTGGGCCCCAGTTTCTCCCTCTATAAAGTGAGGTGGTTCCTAAGATCCCTTCCAATGCTAACAATAATGGTGAGACTTCACAGTTATGTGGCACTTTAAAGTTCACAAAAGGTTCTCCTCACAAAAATCCCTGTTGGATAGGTTATGAGCATGATTACGCCCATTTGACAGAAGAGAAGATTGAGGCTTATAGAATTTGAGAGATTTGTCCAAGCTTTCACAGGCAGTCAAGTGTGGACAGGGTTGGGGCTTAAACAGAAATCCTCTTGTCTCTGGGTTCCACACACTTTACCATTACACCAAACCACACCCCTCTCAGTTCTGACAAATGTTCTGAGTTCTAAACTCTTCCAATCCTGACAGCCTATGAGGTCTCTTCTATCTTCAGAGGACCTTTCCCAGATTTGCTTCTATGTTATCTCCAATAAGATAATCCACCTCAAATGTCCTGGCTACTTTAAATTCTATAACACCATCGGCTGTATTTTCTATGTTCTATAGTACCTTCCATCTCTTTCATTCATTCAATTAAATTCAGCAAACATTTGCTGTATGTTTACTCCGTGCAAAGCACTGTGATGTTCTGTGTTCTCTGTTTAAGGTCCCCACCAGCACTAACATTGTCTGTTCTAAGGTTTCTTCTGGTTCTGGGCATTCTGTGTTCTTTATTCTATGGTCCCTTCTATCTCTGACTTTCTCTGTTCTGTGTTCTAAGGTCCGCACCAAATCTGATTTTCTCTGTTCTAAGGTCCCTTTCAGTTCTGGGTATTCAGTGTTCTCTGTTCTATGATCCTTTCCATCTCTGACTTTCTCTGCTCTCTGTTCTAAGATCTCCACCAATTCTGACAGTCTGTGTTCTTTGTTGTATGGTCTCTTCCATCTCTGGCTTTCTCTGTTCTCTGTTCTAAGGTCCCTTTCAGTTCTGAGCATTCAGTGTTCTCTGTTCTATTGTCCCTTCCATCTCTGAATCTGTTTCCTGTTCTAATGTCCCCACCAATTCTGACATTCTCTGTTCTAAGGTCTCTTCCAGCTCTGCCTTTCTATGTTCTCTCTTCTAAGGGCCCTTCCAGTTTTGACATTCTCTGTTCTAATAATGTCCCAACCAACTCTGACATTCTCTGTTTTAAGGTCCCTCCCAGTTCTGACATTCTGTGTTATTTGTTCTATAGTCTCTTCCATCTCTGACTTTCTCTGTTCTCTCTTCTAAGGTCTCCACCAATTCTGACAGTCTGTATTCTTTGTTCTATGGTCCTTTCCAGCTCTGACATTCTCTGTTCTAAGGTCTCTTCCAGCTCTGACTTTCTATGTTCTCTCTTCTAAGGGCCCTTCCAGTTCTGACATTCTCTGTTCTAATAATGTCCCAACCAACTCTGACATTCTCTGTTTTAAGGTCCCTCCCAGTTCTGACATTCTGTGTTATTTGTTCTATAGTCTCTTCCATCTCTGACTTTCTCTGTTCTCTCTTCTAAGGTCTCCACCAATTCTGACAGTCTGTGTTCTTTGTTCTATGGTCCCTTCCAGCTCTGACATTCTCTGTTCTAAGGTCCCTTCCAGCTCTAACTTTCTATGTTTTCTCTTCTAAAGTCCCTTCTATCTCTGACATTCTCTGTTCTCAGTTCTAATGTCACCACCTAAGGTCCCTTGCAGTTCCAACATTCTGTGTTCTTTGTTCTATGGTCCCTTCCAGTTCTTTCATTCTCTGCTCCATGGTCCCTTCTAACTCTGACTCTCTCTGTTATCTTTTCTGAGGTCCCCACCAGCACCAACTTTCTATACTCTCTGTTCTAAGGTCCTTCTCAGCCCTGATAGTCCTGAAAATGAGTTCATTACCTAGAGACAGCAAAACCACTGCATTTCTATCTTATCCCTTTCAGGTGAGAGGACAAAGCTCTTTCTTCAACACCACCTTCCATCTTCTCCAGTCTCAAGTGACTGCGGCAAAGACAGGGGCACTTGTCTCTAGAAGGTCACTGTGAAAATGCACAAATTTTACTTGGGAAACTAGAGACCTGGTGGAGGGGGAGGGCAGGGTGATTCCCCCACATGCCTGTTTCCTTGCTTTGTATTAATTATAACATTAGCTAATTGTCACTCTAGAAGCCAGACAGAGAATCAAACATTCAACTGAGGTGAAAGGGAATGAAAAAACGATCATCACCAGCTTGCTGAACCTCTGATATCAAAGACTCGAGTCCCCAGGTCCCTTCCACCAACTGGTTACATAGGATGTCCATTGCTAGGTAGGAATTAGAACCCAGGCCTCATTGACTTCCAGTTTAAACCAAAGACCACCCCCACCCACCCACCCACCGACCCAGTGTCTCCAAGGCAGCGGAAGAAGTCAGTTGACAAGTGGCAAGGGGTAGATGGGTGGGAGTTTGCCTATCATTACAGATCTCCCCTCCCCCATCCTGGGGCGCCCCTGGGCTGCCTGAGGTTTGGAACATCCTGGCCCCCATGCCTCTCTCAGCTCTGTCTGTGAAACCACAGGGGGCCCAGGGGATTGGGGGTGGGGGTGGAAACTCTCTGGGTTTGTGTTCCTATCCCTCAGCTGAGTGGGACACAAACACATCGCTGTGACTTGACTCATCCTGTTGAACCAGCTCTAGTCACCTGTAGGCCATCCTAAGTTGGCCGGTCAGCCAAAATCAACACTTAAGCATTTGTTATGTACCAAGCACTGGAGATACAAAGTAAGGCAAACACATGGTCCCTGCCTGTCATTAAGGAGCCCTCAGTCTAATGAGGGAGACCATACAGATAACAATGCACTTCCTAGGCGGTGCAGCTGAGAGAGTGCCAGACCTGGAGCCAGGAAGACTTGAGTTCAGACACTTACTAGCTGTGTGACCCTGGGCAAATCACCTAACTTCTGTTTGCCTCAGTTTTCTCATCTGTAAAATGGGGGTGATAATAATAGCACCCCCCCTCCCAGGATTGTTGTGAGGCTCCAATGTGGTAATAATGTGTAAGTGTTTAGCACAGTGCCCGGCATCTAGTAAGCACTGTAAGAACGTTAGCTATCATCATCATCGCTAGCATTAGTTATCAACCATCGTTTCCTGAGGCCTGCTTTGTTCTGGGCTCTACACGAATAAGACGAGATCCCTGCCCTCAGAGGGCTTACCATCTAGGAGAGAAACTGAACAATATGCATTCAAAGTTCTCCAGGACAATTCACACAATGACAATGACATTGTAAAAAGAAACAACTTACGAACTCTCATCAATACAACGGCCAGCTCCCATTCCAGGGGACGATGATGAAATATGCTACCCACCACCTACCTAAGAGGAAGGGGACTCAGAGAGCAGAATGAGACATAGTTTTCCAACATGGCCAATGTGCAAATATGTTTTGCTTGACTATGCGTATTTGTTACAAGGATTTTGTTTTTCTATTTTCTTTTTTCCAATGGGGGTGGGAATGAGGAGGGAAAAAAAATAAATGCTTGTTCACTGAACAAAGTTCTTGTGTTATTAATAGTTCATTTCTGTAAATATAAGTTCCTCCTTCTGGCTTTTAAAGCCTTTTACAATCTGGTCCCATCCCACCTTTCTAGCCTTGCAGCATCTACAATGCAACTAAATTGTTTTGTACTCCCTCTCAAATAGCACTCATCTCCCACCTCCACACCTTTGTACAAGCTGTTCCCTATGCCTGGAACTCATTCCCACCTCACCTCTAACTCTAAGAATCCCTTGTTTCTTTCAAAACTCTGCTCAAGTATGACCTTCTATGGGAAGCCTTTCCATTCCACCCCACCCCCCATTCCGCTGCTGGTGCCTTCTCTTCCCCAGCTACATCACCTTCTATATGTTTTATACATACTTATTTGTGTGTAAGTATCTCCTCTAATGGAACTTCAGCTCCTTGAGGCCAGGGACTTTCCATGTTTGTCTTTGTATCATTAGCGTCTAACACAGGGCTTGCCCACAGTAGGTGCTTAATAAATATTTGTTAGTTGAATAATCAATGGTGTTTTATGGTTTACAAGCCACTCCCCCCACAAAAACCAGGTGAGACAAGTGGTACAGATATGATCTCCTTTTTGTAGGGGAAGGAATCAAGGCCCAGAGAGGGAAAGTTATTTGTCATTTGTTCTTGATTGAGGCAGCTAGACCCAACAGTGTCTAGACCACTGGACCTTCAGTCAGGAACACTTGAGTTCAAATTTTGCCCTAGACACTTATTAGCTGTGTGACCCTGGACAAGTCACTTAACCTCAGTTTCTTCATTTGTAAAAATGGGGATAATAATAGCATCTACCTCTCAGGTTTTGTGAAGATAAAATGAGATAATGTTCATAAAGCATTTCGCAAACCTTCCATTGCTATGTAAACGTTAGTTGTTATAATTAGTGTCAGAGCTGAGATTTGAACCAAGAATTAGAACCAGCAGAAAGGAAGTCCATTCTCCCACCTTTCTCATTGCGTTTAGTGCCTGCCTCACTGTCTTCTTCACCACCACAACTCCTGCTCTCATTTTAAGACACTTCCCGGTTGTTCATTCTACTCACCTCCCATGACTGTCTCATCCACTCTGATTCAACTCCAATCAGGGATGATCATACACTTGGCCTCACCATCATCCATGTGGTTCCATTTCTGTATGAAAGAACTCCGAGATTCCTCTCTGTGATCATAATCTTTTATAATTCCACCTATCCCTAGACCTTTCTGCTTCCAAATCTACTCCTCATACTCTGGCCGTGACCTCCAGGCTCGCCACTCCTCAGTACTTTCCCAGACCGTCCAATCTAAACCTCTTGGTGTCACCAGTTCAACTCAACTCTGTACTCTCATATCCCTTGCTCCCTTGTCCCACCATGACCTCCTTCCCACCTATTCATGTGATGCTGACAGAGCTGGAAGAAGTCACCAATCTGTGCAGGAAGAGTCCACTTCATATCTGGTAACTCATCTCAACTGGACAAGGCAACCCTTCTACTCCTTCCTGGGTCACTATCTTACTCATAACAATGGCTATTCTACACCTCTTCTCTCAAGTCTCCCACAGCATCTTATCCTCTCAATTAAAAACTTTGCCACAATTCACCCTTAAAATTGAAGCCATTCACCAGGAATTCCTTCTTCTCCCTTTCTCCTCATCTCATATCCTCTAACATCACCCCTCCATGATCTCTTCCTTTATTCAAGTCTCTGATAAAGAGATGACCCCTCTTTTGGCAAGACCAACCCCCATCTCTATCCTTGATCTCATCCCCTTCTATTTTCTTCAAAAGGTTGCCCCTACAATCATCCATGGTCTCTTTCTAATCTTCACTCTTTCCCTCTCTACTGATTCCTTCCCTGCTGCCCAAAACTGCTCCATCTTAAAGAATCCTCATATTCCTCCTCCCCTCTTCAACTAAGCTCATTGAAAAAGCTGTCCACATTCAGGGCCTCCATTCGGTCTTCCTTAACTCTCTTCTGAGGCCTCTGTAATTGGACGACTGACCTCATCATTCAATTGAAACTGCTCTCTCGCAAAATTCTTTGCAAAGACCTTTGCAGAATCTTCATCTTTCTTGAACCCTGCAGCATTTGATATGATTGACCACCTTCACTTCCTGAAGACTCTCTCCTCTCTGGATATACAATATCCATTGCTGGCTGTGTGATGACTCCTGATCAGCCTCCTTTGCTGGATTTTTAGCTGTGGATGTCCCCCTCCAAGGCTCTTTCCAGGGCACTCTGCCCTTTTCTGTCTGTACTCTCACTTGGTGACCTCATCAGTTTCCATAGATTAGTCATCTCTAAGCAGATAACCCCTAGGTCTACATACCCAGCCCTAGTCTTTCTCCTGAGCTTCAGTTTTTCATCAGAATCTTCTATCTGGATGTCCTGGAGGCATTTCATCAGACATTTCTATCTGGATGTCCTGTAGGCATTTCAGATTTGACAAGCCTAAAACAGAACTCATTATCTTTCCCCTCCCCCCCTACTCATTCCTCTTCTGAATATCCATATTAATGTCAAGGAACTATCATCCTTCTAGTTCTGCTACATGTGTTATTCTCAACTCCTTACTCTCCCTCACCCCCACTTACTTAATCTATTGACAAATCTTGTCATTTCTATCTCCATCACATCTCTTTTATTTGTCCCCTTCTCCCCCCTCACATGGATGCCATCCTTTGTCAGGCTCCAACCACTTCTTGCCTAAACTACTGCAAAAGTTTCCTAATTGGTCTCCTTGCCTCAAGTCTCCTGTCTCCAATCCTTCCTCTGATTGGCTGGTTTTTATGAAAGAGAAGGTCTGACCCTATCACCCTACCTAGTCAAAAAACTCCATTGGCTGTGTATCATCCCTATGATCAATAGAAACCCCTTTGGCATTTTGTGTGTGTGTATGTGGTTTGTCCTTCATTATTGAAGAGGACTATGACATCAGGGAGATTTCCCAACCTCGGCCCTTCTTACCTTTCCAGGCTTCTTATCCATTACTCCTCCTTACCCCCACACACTCTACAATCTAGCCATAGCAGCCTCCTCACAAATGATGCCCCATCACCTCTCTCTGTGTGTTTTTGCTGCTGGTCCCCCATCCCTTGTCAACTCCATCTCTTAGAATTCCTGGCTTCCTTCAAAACTCCCCAACTGCTAGCTCCTTCCTCCTCTAACATTACTTTCTTTCTCCACTACATCTGTATCTCTTTTTTGTAGATTTTTTAAAATTTTAAACTTAAATACAAAAAAAGAAAAGAAAAAAGAAACAAATACTGAAACTTAAAAACAAAATAAGAAAAGAAAAAAGCATTGCCATGCGCACAGCAGAACATAAGAGAGGATTCAAAACGTAAAGCAGTAAATTGCCATTTCCAGAAAGCCTATATAACAAAAACCACACATTGTGTTCAGAGTTGTCCATCTTTTCTTTACTTCCTTGTTGGTTTTAGTTTGTTCTCTGCTGTGCACTTTTTACTTTGTTCTCTTTTTCCCCCTTCCCCCTCCCCAAGAAGACTACAATTAAGCACAAATATATGTGTGTGAGTCTAGATAGATATACATATACACACATACATACACATTCATATATACACATATACACACAAACATATATGTGCATATATAAACAGACATACACACTTACATATACATACATACATAGATATCTATAATCACATGCATACATACACATATACCTTCATACGCATCTGTGTAAGGCCATACTATACTTATTTGTGCTATTTCTGAAGGCAGATAACATCTTCCTTCATAAGTCCATGCCTTTACATATTTTTCCAAATCCACCAAATCTTCATTTTCTACACCACAGCAACATTCCAAGCTCATACTGTCTAGTTATTTTAAATAGTCTAAAACAATATTGATTAATATGACTGACATATAGTGTAGTTTCCCTATTTTTCTCTTTTGATTAAATCTATTTTAGCTTTAACTTTGACTGAGATATATGTATGTTTTATCATCTATTTGGTTACATGTTGTCTCCTCCATTAGAATGTAAGCTGCTGGATAGTGGAGGGCATTCTCTCTCTCTCTGTCTCTGTCTATCTCTCTCCCCCCTTCACCCCCTCTCTCTTCTCTCTCTCCTCTCTCTCTCTCTCTTTCTCTCTCTCTCTCTCTCTCTCCAGCACTTAGCACTAGAACACAATAAGCACTTAACAAATGCTTATTAATCGATCAATTAGTGTCTCTAAGCCTCTAAGCCTCAGTTCTCCCATATTTAAAATTAGGTGATTAGATCAGATGATCTCCAAGGTCTCTTCTGGATTGAAACCCCATTCTCCTTTTCATTCCTGTCTTGGTTTTGCCTTAACCTGCTGTGTGATTTTCATCAAATTACTTCCACTCTCTGGGCTTCAGTTTCCTGACGTATATAATTACAGGGTTGTTAGACTAAATGATCTCCAAGGTCCATTCCATGCTCTTAGGTCCCTTTTGCTTCTTATTTCTCATTATCTGCATTCATGTGATCTCAGTGTCAAATGGGCCTGTTGGTTGTTTCTGGAGATGACATTCCATGCATCTCCAAACCCCAGGCCTTTGAGACCCAAGCTTCCCCAACTACGAGGGTCAATTGTTCCATCTCTTCCAAATCTCTCCCACTCTATTGTTCATGATGGGATCATTCCAGCTCTGATATTCTACGAATTCTATGAATGGGATGTATGGGACCCGGCACCTCATCACTCAGAAACAGGTGTTGTCGAGAAGACTGTGAGTGAGTACAATCTGGGCTTCCTTGCAAAGCTGCCTTTGTTCTGAAGGCTCCCCGACAGCTGCGCGAAGATCTTGGTGGGGCTAGGTGGGAAAAGAATGTATAACGTCTGCCTTTCTTTCTCTTGCTTTGAAATACTCCTGAGAGGTTATCACAGAGGAGATGCTGGTCCCCATTTTAGAGACAAGGAAATTGGGGCCTGGACAATAGGATGGCATCACCAATTAGTCAATAAGAATTTATTAAATGTGCTTGTAGAGCACCAGGCTTGGAGTCAGAAAGGCCTAAGTTCAAATCTGGCCTCAGACACTTACTAGCTGTGTGACCCGGGCAAGTCAATTAACCCTGTTTGCCTCAGTTTCCTCATCTGTAAAATGAGCTGGAGAATGAAATTGCAAACTACTCTAGTATCTTTGCTAAGAAAACCCCAAATAGGCTCAGACTGGATTGAAACGACTCAACAGCAACAACAAAGATGTATTATATGCCTAGTTATATGAAGGAAAAAATGAAGATGCTTACTTACGTTCTATCAGGGTCACATATATAAGTGCACACAAGCGTACAAGGTAATATTGGGGGGGATGAGATGGAGGGGGTCAGGAGAGGTTCCAAGGGAGTTCTCTAGCTGACCTTTGAAAGAAATTAGGTAATTTAAGAGGTAGAGATGAGGCGGGAGGGAGTTATAGGCAGGGAGACAACCTATCCAGAGTCACAGATGCTGGAGATGGAGTGTCACCCTTGAGGAATAGCAAGGCCAGGTCAGTGAACAGTGGAGTACATGGAGGGGAGAAGGCTGGAGGGCTTTGGAGGCCACACAGAGGACTTTGAAATCAATTCTAGAGATAGTAGGGAGACATTGAGGTAATTGAGCAGGGGAGTAATTGGGTCAGATCTGGGCTTTAGGGAAATCACTTTGTCAGTGTCATAGAAAGAGCACCAGATTGAGAGTCAAAGGCTCCGTCTTAAAATCTCAGTTCTGCTACTCACCACCTGTATGACCTTTTGTATGTTAATTGCCTTCCTTTGACCTAAGTTTCTTCAATATGTAAAAAGAGCGTTGGGGGAATGGCTGAGATTCTCCCTAAGGTCCTTTCCAGCTCCAAATTCTATGATCCTGTAAGCATCATATGGGGCAGTAATTTGCTCAAGGTCACATAGCAAATAAATGTTGGAGATGAGACTTGAACTCAGATCTTTGGACTCCAAGTTTTATGTACCCTATATCAAGAATCAAATGAGATTTCCTATATTGTGAGATATGAGAATGCAATCTGCCAACACCAAAGACTTCATTGGGCTAGAACTTTCTATTCCCTGGGGCCCTTTAGGGTTTAGTAGAGTTATAATGGGTGAGGATTGCCTCACCCAGAGTCCTATCAGTTGTAGCCTTCAGGAACCGCTGTTAGGTCCACGAGAGTTGGGATACTAAATACATTCTGTTTTCTGTACCCAGGCGGGGGTTTATACTGAGATGAATCCTGGGAAGTCTGATCTCTAATGAAAGGAGAGGCTAGGCTCCCTGTTCTCCCACTCTTTGGTTCATTGAAAAACATTTACTTACAGCTTAGGTTGTAGTTCACACTTAGAGGTTCCATCCCACAAAAAAAAAAGTAGAATAAAAAAGTACTCAGTATCCAGTACAAATCAGTTGCATGATAGGTAATTTATTCCTACACACAAAAGAAATGCTAAACATAAAAGATTCACAGGATATGTTAACAAAATAACTTAAAACAGGATTCAACTTAAAACTTAAAACTGCCATAATAATCTCCTAAGAGTCCGATATTTAAACTTCATCAGAACATAAAGCATTTTCAGGAATGCTAATTAGGTATTTTATATTTTGTCATGGCACTGAACTGTCCACCCGATATGTCTGCTGGTAAAACAGCCAGGTTTAGGCCAATTCTCTTGCTGGGTGTCCATCCTCCCCAAGAGCATTGGAAGGATTTCTCCCTTGCTGCTATTCAGCTTCGATCCCAAACCAGGACTTCTAAACCTCTTGAACTTACAAGGCTGCCCCCAAGCCTGGATACCTCTATTTATGAGTAGAGAGTAATTTACTAAGATTTACCTAAGGGGAAAGAACAAATACAAAAGAGGATAGAGAAGGCAGTTAATACCCCAGCTATATATTCACCTAGCTAAAGCCCCCTGTACTAGCTGGGCATAGTTGCCATGATGATGAGTTGGCTAAAGGCCACCTTTCTTCACCCCTCCCTGGAAGTCTCAGAGTTCTGTGATGCCACCTGGAGAGTCAAAGGAATAGAAGCCAAGTGGGATGCCGTCTCTTCTTGTAACTGACACAGCCCCCCATCTCCTGCTGTTGTCCCAGGATGAATGCATAAGAGGTGATTTGATGTGATTTTTTTTAAAAGGCAGGATATCTGAGCCCTAATTCGAATGGCTCCTCATTCATTGTTTAATCTTGGGTAAGTTTCTTTCCCTCCCTGGGCCTTCGTTTCTCCATCTGTGCAACTGAATTGATTACAGCATAGATTTAGAGCTGGAGGTTATCTCTATTAGTGTTTATCCCCTACTAGACTAAGTTCTTTAAGGTTAGGTAAAGTTGTCTTAGCTAAAATTTGTGTTTCCCTCAGAGTAGAGTGCTCTGCACAGGTAGGTGTATGATGATCATGATGATAATAATGACTAGAATTTATATAGTACTTTAAGCTCTGCTAAGGGCTTTACAAATATTCTCTCATTTGATCCTAATAATCACCTTGGAGGGAAGGTGCTAGTATTATCTCCATTTTACAGATGGGGAAATTGAGGCAAAAAGAAGTTGAGTGATTTGCCCAGGATCACCCAGCTAATAAATATCTAAGGTGGGATTTCAACTCAAGTTTCCCATACTTAAAGACCAGCCCTCTAGCCTCTGCTTTGCTTCTTACCTCCCCAGGGCACTATAAAGGTGGAAGGAGATGACTTGTGGAGGCGATTTGAATAGATCAAAATGTCATTTCCCTGTAAATCAATCTATAAAATACCTCAGGAAGTATAAAACCCTGCCCATATCAGTGTAAAGGGATTATTACTATTATTATTTTAAGAATTACAAAGCAGCATGTAGATAAAAAAGGATTATTCCTATTAGAACTTTGGAGGGAAAAAAAACTTTGGAAAGTATAGGTACTTTCAGAAAGCAATGTGTAAATGTAAATAGATTTTTAGTTCAGGAAGCACAAAGCACTGTCTATATGAAAAGGGGTTATTATGATGATGTCTATGTGGCAGCTAGGTGACTCAGGGGATAGAGCACTGGGTCTGCAGTCAGGAAGAGCTGAGCTCAAATTTGTCCTCAGGTACTAACTGTGTGACCCTTAGCAAGTCACTGAGCTTCTGTTTGCCTCAGTTTCCACAACTGTAAAATGGGTATAATAATAACACCTTCCTCCCAGGGTTGTCATGAGAATTAAGTGAGATCATATTTGTAAAGTCCTTTGCAATATAAATGCTAGCTATTATTATGATGACAACTTTGAGAAATACAAAATGCCATACAATCATAAAGGGATTGTCCCATGGTGCAGTGGTTAGAATGCTGGTCTTGGAGTTGGAGTCCTGGCTTCCAATTCCCTGAAAAAGTTTTGGGGCAAGAACTCACTATTCACCAAATCCTTTGGGAAAACTGGAAAGCAGTCTGGCAGAAACTAGGCATAGACTAACATCTCATACCATATATCAACAAAAGGCCAAAATGGATACATGATTTATACATCAAGGGTGATATCATAAGCAAATCAGGGGAACATGGAAGAAAAATACCTGTTAGATCTATGAACAAGGGAAGATTTTATCACCAAAAAGAGATAGAGAGGGTAACAGGAAGCAAAATAGATAATTTTGATTACATAAAATTAAAAAGGTTTTGTACAAACAAAACAAATGCAGCCAAAATTGGAAGGAAAGCAGGAAGCTGGGGGAGAGGGGGAATTTACAGCAAGTTTCTCTGATAAAGGCCTCATTTTTCAAATATAGAGGGAGCTAAGACAAATTTATAAAAATAAATGGTCCCCAATTGATAAATGATCAAATGATATGAACAGGCAGTTTTCAGAAGAAGAAATCAAAGCCATCTATAGTCATATGAAAATGCTCTAAATTAGTAGAAAAGCAAATTAAAACAACTCTGAGGCAATTCACATATATCATGGCTGACATGACAGAAATGGAAAATGACAAATACTGGAGGGGATGTGGAAAAAACTGGTACACTAATATACTGTTGACAGAGTTGTGAATTGGTCCAACCATTCTGAAGAACAATTTGGAAATATATCCAAAGGGCTATAAAACTGTGCATACCCTTTGACCCAGTAATATCACTACTAGGTCTATATTCCAAAGAGATTTTTTAAAAAGGAAAATAACATATATGTACAAAAATATTTATTGCAGCTCTTTTTTGTTGTGGCAAAGAATTGGACATTGAGGGGATGGTCATCAATTGAGGATTGGTTGAACAAGCTATGATATGATTTCGATGGAATACTATTGTGCTATAAGCAACAATAAAGGGGATGGTTTCAGAAAAACTTGGGAAGATTTATATGAACTGACGTAAAATGAGGTGAGTAGAATCAGAACCTTGTACACACTAATGAGCTACGAATGACTCAGTTACTCTAATCGATACAGTTCTAAAGGACTCATGATGAAAAATGCTATCCATCTCCAGAGAGACAAGTAATAAACTTTGAGTACAGATTGAAGTATTTTTTTAAACTTTATTTTCTTGGAGAGGGGCTTTTGGCCACATAACTAATATGAAAATATGTCTTGCATGACTTCACAAGTGTAATGGGTATCATATTACTTGCTTTCTCAATGGATGGGAGAGGGGCTGGAGAGAGGGAGAGAATTTGGAACTCAAAATTTAAAAACTGAATGTTAAGAAATTTTTTAAATGGTGCTACTTCAGGAAAAAAAATAACAGAAGGCCTGGATGAGGGCCCTGAGAATGAAGAGATTCATACAGATACGATCATCACAGTGAAAGCCCTGGATACAGTACGGGGCAAGGGCTGGATGATGGAGAACCACAAGTCAAACATTATTCAATTTAATTCAATAAATATTTATTAACTACTTGGCTTCAATGATTGTTAAAGACAAAAGGGACCTCAGAGATCTTTAGGTCTAACTCTTTATTTGACAAAAGAAGAAACTGAGGCCCAGAGAGGGAAAAGTACTTGCTCTAGATCACATAATAGTTTAGGGGCAGAACTGCTTTTTAGGTCCATTACCTTGACCTAAGTCACTTTCCCAACCTGAGGCTCAATTTCCCCATCTGTCAGTGTTCTAAGGTCCCTATGAGCATTAACATCCTGTGTTCTAAGGGCCCTCCCAACCCTGACATCCTGTGTTCTAAGGGCCCTCCCAGCTCTGACACTCTATGTTCTAAGGGCCCTTCTAGCTCTGACAGCCTGTGTTCTAAGGACCCTTCCCAGCCCTGACTTTCTGCATTCTAAGGGCCTTCCCGGCTTGGAAATTTCAGCTCTCCTGGTCATTCTATGTTTAGTTTTCTCCAGAAGAGTCTAAGAGACATGAGAGGAAGAAGCGGTGGTCTGAGAGATGAGTGCATGAGCTCCAAACAGGGACTCTGGGAAAAGGGAAGCCACCACAGGACTTTTTTGACCCTCCTTTTTTCTCTCTCCTTTCCCCCAGCTGAGGTGAGCTGGGCTGTGGGGTTTATGGAGACTAATTATAAACTGAGTACTCTGTGGTTAGCTTCCTGCCCACAGGACCCAGCCCACTGCATGGGGGAACTGAGAGGGAGGTATGGTTGGGGGGCACCTGGAGAGCCCATGGAGGGGGAGTATGTCCTAGGGTGGATGGAAACCGCTTTGTGCCTCCATGCAAATCACTTCCACTGTCAGGTCTCAGTTTCCTTTTCTGTAAAATGACAGGGGTGGAAGAGATTGTGTTTGAGGTGATCCTTAGAGGACTGACCATCAGTGCTGAAGGTTTCCCACGCTGATGGTTCAAGGCCATAACTGTGGCCCCCACTCAGTCCTTCCATCTGAGCTTCAGAGGGCCTAGAAGGTAGAGTGGTGAGGCCCCTAGATTTGAGATTATTCATCCTAAATTTGAATCCCTGCTCTGTTGATTACTCATGATGTGACCTTGGGCAAATGACTGAACTTCTGTGGGCTTCAGTTTCTCCAGTTATAAAACAACGAGATTAGATTGAAAATTCTCTGCAGAACCTTCCAGCACTCAATTCCGTGATCACAATTCTGTGCAAACCTTCCTGGACATCTTTAAGGCAAAACCCAAACTTCTAAGTCTGAGAGTTAATTCATCCTCTGATCTGGCCCAAATCTATCCTTCCAGTTTCTTCCGGTTCCCTGTCTCTTGATCTGGGTTCCATGAACTTGGTTGTTGTTGCTTTTTTAATAATTTGATAACTATATTTCAAGATAATTGATTTACTTCATAATTCTATGTATTTGGTTTTCTGCATTTCAAACCATCATTCCAAGAGAGGGTCCGTAGGTTTCACCATACTGCTAAAGAGGTCCATGGGGCTCCTGGAGGACAGGCACCAGTCTTATACCCCTTTGCCTCCCAAACTGTTTGGCCACAGGGTTGAGTGCATCAGATAGAAGGGAAATATGCTTCTGGGACAGAGCTGGATCACACTTGGCTCATGGGGTGGGGGAGATTATGGAAGACTTCCTGGTAGAAGGGACACCTAAGCTAGGCCTTGAGCCCCCATGAAATGGAAGCTCCTTGAGGGCAGAGACTGTTCCACTTTTGTGTCTAGTGTATCTCCAGTGCCTAGTACAGTGCCTGGCATAGAGTTGTTACTGTTGCTCAGTCATTCAGTCACTTCCGAATCTTTGTGGCTCCATGGACCAACCTGTCCATGGGGTTTTCTTGGCAAAGATACTGGAGTGGTTGCCATTTTCTTCTCCTTTGGAATAAGACAAACTGAGGTTAAGTGACTTGCTCAGGGTAACATAGTACTAATTGTCTAAGGCTAGATTTGAACTCAGGTCTTCCTGACTTCAGGCCCAGAGCTCTATCACCCTGAGCCAAGAGTGTTTAATAAATGTTGAGTTGAATTGGATGGATAGGTCTTGGGGTCTAGAGCTGGAAGACACCTGAGAGGTCATCCAATCCCATGTTCCTATTTTATAGCCGAGGCTGAGGGAAAGGCAAGTTAGCTTATCCAAGGTCACAAGTAGCAAGTAGCAGAGCCAGGATTCAAACCCAGGTCCTTTGACCACCAAGCTAGTACATTTCTCTTTACATTATAATGTCCCCATATGTGTATGTGTGTATGTTCATGACCTACTGCCAGACATGGGAAAAAAAAAGGATTCAAGTTGGACTCTTACTAGCTTGGGACCTTAAGCCAAAGTCATTTTCCCTCTCAGTTTGCCCAACTGTCAAATGGGAGAGATTGAACTGGTCAATCAGCAAGCATTTATTAAGCACCTACTATGTGCCAGGTGCTGGGGAAACAAAGAAGAATGAAAGGATCCCTGCTCTCAAGGAACTCACATTCTACTGGTCTATCCTATTAGGGTCCTATGATTCCGCTTCCCCTCTGATTAGTGGGTGTTCTTACCAAGTAGGTACTCAAGAAATATTTTCCGGTGATTTTCATAAGGGATTGAACTTTGCCTTGTTCATCCCCATCACCTTTCCTTCCTAAAGATAACGGCAAAAATAGGCCCAGAGAAGTAGAGGGAAACCCTGCAAGTGGCTGACAAAACACGTCACCGGTCCCCAGCCCCCAGCCATCCCCAAACAGAGAGATCATCTACAGATCTGAAACTCTCTGTGAACTTTTCTCCCCAGCAGAGAGGGGGTGGGGAATGTCCTCTCAGTGGAAACACTCACACCCACTCTGCTACCCTCAGCTAGGGAGGCCCCCTTCAAGGGCATAGAAAGTCAGTTCTCCCTCAAGAAGGAAGACACAGAGGAAGAGGAAGAAAATCACTGCATCTCAAAGATGAAAGGTCCTTTGGGGCCTATCCAGTACAACCTGCACCTGAATCTGAGATATCCCTGGCAAAAAATCATCAATCCCTGCTTGTTGACCCTCCCAGGATGGGGAACTCACTACCTTACAAGGCAGCCTAGACATCATCTCCTCTAATCTCTTATTTTACAGGTGAGGAAACTGAGGGAAGCCCAGAGAACACTTTTGACTAGTTCCAACTGTTAGGCAAGTTTTTGCTTATGTCAAACTTGCATCCACCATTCCATAAATTTCACTCATTGCTCCTAGTTCTGCCCTCTAAGGACAAGCAGAAAAAGTCATTGTTATCATAAATTATATAAATTGTCCTCCTGATTCTGCTCACTTCCATATGATAGATCTCCTCAAATACTTAAAGGCAGCCCCCACGGTCTCCTTCAGGATAAACATCCTTAGTTCCTTCCAGTGTTCATAGGATTATGGATTTAGAACTTCAAGAGACCCAACCTCCTTATATTACAGATGAGGAAACTGAGGCAAACAGGGTGAAATGAGCTCTCCCGGTCCACACAGCTAGTAAATGTCAGAGGCAGCATTTGAACTCAGGTCTTTCTGACTCTGTCTAGCACTCTATACGTTCAGAGACTAGTCCCTTCATCTGTTGTTATTTGCTTGTTGTTCAGTTGTGTCTTACTCTCTTCTTGGCAAAGATACTAGACTTGTTTGCCATTTCATTCTCCAGCTTATTTTACAGATGAGCAAACTGAGGCAAACAAGGTTAAGTGACTTGCCCAGGGTCACACAGCTAGTAAGTGTCTGAGAGCAGATTTGAACTCAGGTCTTCCTGACTCCAGGCCGGGAGCTCTTTCCACCGCACCACCAAGCAGCCACGGGCTAGACATTTGTAAATGTCCTTCCTAAATGTTACACCCAGAATAGAATACAACACTCCAGATGCAGTTTGCACAGTGGGGAGGACAGTGAGACTATTACCTCCTGCTCTCTGACTTTAGGCTTCTACTCATGAGGCTCAAATGTCATCTAATGGAGCCATGGCATTTCAGACCTGGAAAATACCTTTTTTTTTCAAATTAGACCTGTGATTTCACAGGTAAAGAATCTCTATCGATGCAGACTGGCACCTGCTCTGCCATTTTTAAGCTACAGGTGTGTCCTGGGACACCAAGAAGGTGACTTGCCCAAGGTCTCATGGTTAGTAGGTGTCAGAAGCCGAACCCAGGTCTTCCTTACTCTGAGGCTGGCTTTATCTATTCTGTCCACATATCCCTAAAAAGGGGGTCATAGAACATAGACTAGAGAGCTTGGAGGGCCATTAAAACATGGAATGTTAGAGCTAGAAAAGACAGAATGTGAGGGCAGAGTATCAGAGCTCAAATGGTCAAAGAATTAGAGGATGGTAGATTTAGAGCTGGAAGGAACCTTAGGAAATATTTCTAACCATTTTACAAGTGGAGAAACTGAGGCCCAGAGAACAGAAAGGACTCAGCCCCCACCACGCAGCAAGTTAGGGGCAAAGCATGTATTGGAACACAGGTTTCTGTTCCCAATTTGATGCTCACCTGTCCTGAGCTTTGGGCTTCATTCAGCTTTGCTTACCAGGTCATTGCCATCCAAATGATGCTAGTTGATGCTTGGCTCCTATGGAGAACCAGGAAGGCAGAAATACCTGGCATGAGACTTGGGGGGTCTTGGCCTGTCTCCATTCTTCCCTTTAAGCCACATAAGTCCTGCCAGGTACCTGTGTGTCCCCCTTCCCTAGGCTACTAAGAGAGATCCTCCTGCGCCACACTCCCCTCAAACCTCTCTATCCTCTTCCTAGATCCACCCCCCTGGAGATTTTCCAAGAGAACGTTGTCTTGACCATCTGGGAAGTCTCTCCCATAGGGCCCCCAGGGGTTCCCCTGCACAGTCCCTTCCCTTAGAGAAGGTCAGTCAAGCAGAGAAGGCTTTAGCCTACAGGAAGCCTTAAGTCAACTTTTCTCACCCACTGAGGGGGAAGGGCAGAAAAGGAGTTCATCTGGGTGAAAAGACACACGAATATCTTCTCCCTCCCCCAACATTCAGGCATATATTCATTCATGTACACAGTCCTCCATTAACACACATACTCCCCAAAATGTAGATACCCACAAACATAGACTCATGCACACTCTTTCACCTCATATATCATCATAATCATAATAGATTGTCTTAAGGTTTGCAAAGTGCTTTACATATGTAATCTCTTTTTTACACACTTTATTTTTTTCTCAATTGCATATCAAGACAATTTTTAGCATTCATTTTTACAAGATTTTGAGTTCCAAATTTTTCCCTCCCTCTCTCCCTTCTCCTCTTCCTAAAGTGGTAGGCAATTTGATACAGGTTATACATGTGCTATCATGTAAAACATATTTCCATATTAGTCATAGTTGTGAAAGAAAAACCGATCAAAAGAGAAGAAAAACCATGAAAAAGAATAAAGAAAGTGAAAAAAAGTATACTTTGATCAGCATTCAGAGTCCAAACAATGTTGCTGATACTGTGTACAATGTTTTCCTGGTTCTGCTCATTTCACTTTGCATCAGTTTGTAAAAGTCTTTCCAGGTTTTTCTGAAATTTGCCTGTTCCTCATTTCTTATTGCACATTCTATTGCATTGCATTCATATACCACAGCTTGTTTGGCCTTTCCCCTACTGATGGACATCCAGGGCTGCCATAAATATTTTTGCAAATGTAGGTCCCTTCCCCTTTTTTATGATCTCTTCAGGATACAGACCTAGTAGTGGTATTGCTGGGTCACGGTTTAGTTGCCTTTACCAGTTCTAGGTGGCACAGGGACTACAGCATTGGGTCTAGAGTCAGGAAGATCTGAGTTCTGCCTCAGACACTGACTGGGTAAGTCATTTAACTTCTGTCTGCCTCGGTTTCCTCAACTATAAAATGGGACTAATAATAGCATCTACCTCCCAGGGTTCTTGTGAGGCTCAAATGAGATAATAATTGTAAAGTGTTTATCACAGTGCCTGGCACATAGTAGGTGCTTATATCAATGTTAGCTATTATTATTACTATAGACTTTTCCACAGTGCTCTAGAACAGAGCAGGTACTGTATAAAGGTTTATTCCCCCTTCCCTAACTTAATTTTAGTGCATTCCCTCTGACAATACCCTCAATTTATCTTGTATATATCTTATTTGTAGAGTTTGCCTGTTGTCTTTCTCAGCTGAGCTCCTTGAGGACAGAGGCTGGTTTTTTTGGCCTTTGTATCCCTAGTGCTTAGCTCAGTGCTTGGCACAAAGTAGGGGTTTAATGAATGTTAGCTTACTGAAGGTAAGTAGACTGCTGCTGCATTTCGCCCCTGTCAGACAGTAAGAAGGCTCTGATAGTCCAGAATAACAGAATTGTAGGCTTCCCTTTGGTGTGGGATTCCTGCCCTGATTATTCCTCTGCGGGCTGCCGACTAGGCTGCAAGCTGGAAGCTGGAAGCCCTGCTCGCCTCCTGGGGTCCGAGCCACACAGCTGAGCCTTACTCCTGGACCTGCCTCTTCCTTGATACTCTCCAACCCTCAGACGCCACCCCATTTCAAGTCTTCATCATCTCCTCCACCAGTCTAGCAAAACGGCCTCATTCTAGTTCTTCCAGCAACGTCCTCTCTCTCCCCTTTTCAATCCAGGCAGAACAATCTTTCTCACATACAAATCTGGTCTTGTTTCTCCTCTGCTCAAAAATCTTCAGTGGCTCCCTATTGCCTCCCAAGCGGAAGTTCAGACTTCTTTGCCTGCCATTTAAGGCCCTCTACAATCTGACATCACGCTTCCTTTCCAGTTTTATCTCCCATTACTTCCCTCCACACACTCTTCACTCCAATCAGCCTGGATAATTCCGTCTCTTACCTCCCAAAAAACTGTGCATCACCTTCTCACACCACCATGACTTTGCTCAGTCTGTTCCCCATGTCCGCAATGCCCTTCTTCCCTGCTCTTCATCTGTTGAAAGCCCAACTCAAATGCTACTTCCTCCAGGAAGCCTTTCCTGATCCTCGAACTATATCTTCTCCCTTAAATATCATATAATGCTTCTTTTAAAGCTCTGCAATGTACGTATCCAAGTGATATTGTGCACTGCTGTTATGTCTCCCCTACTAGACTATAGGGTCCTCAAAGTAAGGGACCACGAATTATTAATTTTCCATTTCCCTCAGACTATAGTACTCTCTGCATAGGTATGTACTTAATAGTGGCAGCTAATATTTATATAGCACTTTACAGTTTGCAAAGCACTTTACAAATATTCTCTCATTGGATCCTCACAACAACCCTGGGAGGTAGGTGCTATTATTTTCTCCATTTTACAGATGAGGAAACTGAGGCAGGTGATGATTAAGTGACTTATCTGGGGTTACATGGCTAGTAAGAATTTGAGGCTATCTTTGAACTCAGGTCTTACTGACTCTATCTAGGTTTGGTTCTCTACCTACTGGGCCACTCAGATGCCTCTAAATAATAAACCTTTATTGACTTGTGCTAATTAGTTCTAAGATTCTTAATCTGAAGGTTGTCAAGTTTCATGATTCTGACATCCTAAATCTAGAGTTCTATGATAGACTCACAGTATTCTTGCTTTCTTCTGCCCCTCCTTCCTGGGTGTGGAGGCCCTTCTGGAATCTCTGGCTAGAATTCTGTGCAAACAACCCCAGGTCTTTCTACCCCAGCTCATTTCCGAGTGGTCCTTGGGTCAGTGGGGTGGGAGAAAGGGTGAAGAAGAGAAGCAGAGTCAAACACACAGGAGGAGTCCCAGGGGAGCCCTCCCACTCAACTTGGACTCAGTTTACTAAGATTAATCATTTCTCTAGCATATGCCAGGGGATGCTGCTGACCAAGGAACTCCTCCCACTCCAGGGATTCAGGGGACCCAAGATCCAGGCTATTTCCTATATACTTCTAGGTGCTACACCTGGGAGAATGCTGCCTAAGTCCTCAGAGGTTTGATCCAAGCTTTCATTTAGGTCAGTCAACTCACCCTTCTACATGGACAGTTCAGCCGAGTTTCTATTCAAGACCCTACCATTCTCACAGTCCCCAATGCTAATAATGAATTACAATCCATTCAGGGAGTACATATATGAGCAAGACAATTCAATTAAAAGAACCTTTAATAATGTTGAATTATTTACAAGGTTTGGTTAGAGTTGGAGAAACTCATCCAGAGGAGGGAAAGATCCCTGTAGGTGATCAGGGAAAGCTTCCTGGAACAGGTGGGGACTTGAGCTGGGTCTTGAAAGATAAGGCAAAAAACATTTGGAAGCAAAATCACAAGCTAAGGTGCAGAGGGGTATTTAGATGAGAAGACAGATGAGAAAAAATGGTCCAACTGCAGCTGTGAGTATGTAGAAGAGCAGGGCAAGGTGACTTTGGAGCCAAATTACAAAAGACTTTGAAGGGCACTGCTGCTTCATTTCTCTGAGTCTCAATTGTCCCATCTGTGAAATGGAGAGATAGAACTAGGCAGATTCTAATATCCCTCTAAGCTCCCCCTTGGTTCTAGGTTCTAACGGTCCTTCCAACTTTGGTATTTTATGTTTTGTGTTCTAAGGTCCCTTTCAGTACTGACATTCTCTATTCTAAGGACCTTTCTAGCTCTAGTATTGTATGCTCTGTATTATAAGATTTCCAGCTCTGAAAGTCTATGTTATATGTTCTAAGGTCTCTCCCAACTATAACATTCTATGTTCTAAGGTCGCTTCCAGCTCTGACATTCCATGTTCTTAGTTCTCAGTTCCCTCCTGGCTCCAGGGTTTTATGGTTCTGTGCCTTCATCCTATAAACACTGAATTTTTAAAGGATTCTCCTGGGAGAGGTATAGGCTCTTCTCCCATCCTAGGCAACTCTCTCTGTCTCTGTCTCTCATCTCTCAGTCTCCCTCCTCCACCTCTGTCTCTGTCTTTCTGTCTTTAACTCTCTCTGTGTGTCTCTATCTCTCAATCTCCCTCCTCCATCTCTCTCTCTCCACCCCCCTCTCTCTCATCTCTCAGCCTCCCTCCTCCCTCTCTGTCTCTGTCTCTCTGTCTCTATCTCTCTGTGTGTGTCTCTGTCTCTCATCTCTCAGTCTCTGTCCTCCACCTCTGTCTCTGTCTTTCTGTCTTTAACTCTCTCTGTGTGTCTCTATCTCTCAATCTCCCTGCTCCATCTCTCTCTCTCTCTCTCATCTCTCAGCCTCCCTCCTCCCTCTCTGTCTCTGTCTCTCTGTCTCTATCTCTCTGTGTGTGTCTCTGTCTCTCATCTCTCAGGCTCCCTCCTCTCTCTGTATGTCTGCGTCTCTTATCTCTCAGTCTCCCTCCTCCCTCTCTGCCTCTATCTCTCTGTCTCTATCTCTTAGTCTTCCTCCTCCCTCTCTGTCTCTCTCTTCCGCCCCCCCCCCCATCTTACTTGCCCAGTTCTGTCTCTTTTTGCCTCCACCCCCACCCCCAGGCTCATATTTGGTTTCTGTTTCCTGGCTAAAGTGCTATCCCAGCTGTGATGGTTTGGAATGTGTGGATTTCAGAGAGGGAACAAGAAGAGGGCAGCCAGGGTGAGGTACAGTCCCACTGGCCCTCAATGCCATCCTCTCCCCTCCCCCTTTCCTCCTTGGCCTCACCGCCCCCCACCCTCAGGACACTGGGGGAAGGTCTCTTGGTTTCCAGAGTTTGGAGGAACAAGATTCTCTCAAATTACAGAGACTCCAAGATCCTCCTACCCTGCCCCCTCCTCTCTCCAAAACACAGCTGTCTGTTTCCCCTTCCCCAGGGCCCCCATTTGTGAAGTGACTTCAGGGGTACTGGTCCTCACTGCACACTCTCAAGCCTGAGACACAGGCCCATCAGCCTGCCTGCCTGCCACCCACACTAACCTACTGTTGTTCACACAGACACTGGTTCAGGTACACGGCTGCTGTGGTTCACAACCAGAAACCCAGCTGAAGTGTCTCTTCTGTCCCTCACATATGGAAACATATAAGCACTGCCTCTCACATGCCTGGAAACATGCAGAACCATAAGGCTGTTCTTGCTTGGCCACAAGGGATCTCATACAAACACATGTCTGGCACACATGGAGAAACCCCAGCAGAGGCGCTGCCTTTGGGGTCCAAGGTTCTAGGTTAAATCCAGGCTGCTCTTTAGTCCTTGGTTGACCTTAGACAAATCACTTGACCTCTGAGGCTGTTACTTTCTTGTGTGTTTGAGTACACAAAATACCAAGAAATCGACATCTTAGGTCACTCCCATTGGGAAACACCTTCCCTTCTCCCTGCTGGTCACGCATGGAAAGGCACTCACGGCTGCTTGCCCCATGTGCTCCCTCCTTACTTAACTCTTCTTGGAATCCTTATCTTCCTCAAGATTCAGCTGGGATGCTGCCTTCTCAATGAAGCCTTCCCAGATCTATCCCCACCTCTCCTCCTCCACCCCACCCCCACACCTCACTACATACCCACACACACCAAACCTCATTAGCAGTCACTTTTCTCTCTCTTCTGAATTATCTTGTATCAGATTTATTAATGTGTACATTGTATCCTCCCCAGGAAAAGTAAACTCTCCCAGGGAAGGGATAGTTATATTTTTTTACTTTGTATCTCCCTTACTCTCACCTCAAGACCAGCCCTTCTTTTCTTTAAATTATAGAATCTTTGGTGTCTTTATTCCTGTTCCTTGGAGTTCCTTCAGGGTTATAAATTGCAGCCTGCTTAGTACAGTGCCTGACACATAGTAGGCACTTAATAAATGTCTATGGATTGACTGCTCACACCCACCACAGGCCTCTGAGATATTCATTCTCAGTGCTTCAGAGACTGTTGTTTCACCATACGGTAGAATTAAAAAGATGTAGTATTAAAATTAAAAAGGTACAGTAATCTTCCTCCTATTAAACTCCAAGGCCAACTCATTAACTTTCTGTACTGTCTTTTCCAGATATACCTATTGATAGACAAGATTTATCCAAATGCATGTTGTAATCTGAGTATTGGATAATCTTTATCCACTTGGTCTTTTCTGTGTGAATGTTCAGGTGAGAGATGACAGGCAGACATGCAGAGTACTCCAATGGCACCCTTGTGATGTTGGCAGAAAATGAGGAAGGTCTCCATCATGTTGAGTGCACCCTGTGTAGTGAACTCATGGAAGGCCCTGGACAAAAGTCGCACAGGATGGGCAGGCACGGATGGACTGTGATAAATATCACTGGAGGGGACTTCCAAAATGATGACATCACAAGCTCCATTTGGATATTCCCAACACATATGTCAGATATTTCCATGGATCTCTGATCTCATTAATGGCACTGCTCCTTCCCACAATTCCCGTTAATTTGGTAGTTCTCTCTAACAATAAAGATTCTTATCCAGCCATCTCTGCCCAGCCTATGTGGGTTTCATCCATGTCCCCTCATAAGTCTTCCCCTCGATATTTCATGGATACCAGTGGAAGACTCAAACTGTCCACTGGTCATTCTTCAATCTCGATGGGGACCGGTTTCCAGTCAGACACCTCTCCGATGATACTTTTTCCACTTTCTCCAAAATAATTAATTTCTTACTTGCAATATATTGTAGCCTGCTCATGTGTACCATGTGCACCTTACCATGGTCCATCGGATGAGCCTCAATTCATCAGCTCTTCAAAGACCACAGGCTTCTACAACTTGCCACCCTACAGCATTGAAAGAAGGATATCGGTGTACCAGAAAGACTGGACCTTTCAAAGAGAAGAATGTTTCAAAGAGAGGTATGAAGCAGGGACTTCAGCAGTTTGCTAATAGTAGACAATTGTTGAGTAGAACACAAACCAACCCAAGCTACTCTCCCCTTGCCTGCAGAAATACCCACCAACCTATACAAATGGAGGCAGCTAGGTCATCTAGTGAACTGACAGAACTCTGGGTCTGGAGTCAGGAAGAACTGAGTTCAAATCCAGCCTCAAATACTTCCCAGCTGTGAGACCCTGGGCAAATCACTTAATTGCAAACTGCCTCAGTTTCCTCAATTGTAAAATGGGGATAATAATAGCACCTACCTCCTAGGGTTGTTGTGAAGGTCCAATGACAGACAAAGTGCTTGGCACATTACTACATCCCTTAATAAATGATTGTTACCTTCTCTTCCCTTCCCCAGTGATTGCACACATAGAAGTATATAATGATTGTCTCTAACACACAGAGAAACGCATATAAATACATACCCAGTGTCATTCTTAGATATGGTCACCCACGAATGCACCAACATATATATGAAAAAAACACACATATATCCACCCATACAAATGAAAATACACATCTACATACTCACCCACATATGTATCACATACACATGCATGCACAGGCATGCATGTGCATGTGCGTGCACATACATGCGCACACGCGCGCGCGCACGCACGCACGCACACACACACACACACACACACACACACACACAGCTGGCCTGAGAAACACAAAGTCAGCCCTGAAACATTTCAGCAGCCTCAACTTGGAATGTGTGACTCATTCAGTGACTGAATACAAATCTTCATTCTCCAACATATGCCCTGGCTCATCTCCCAGAGGGGCCACTGGGCACCCTCCCCCATCCCCCCAGCCTCCCTAGCTGTTCAAAGCTTCCTCCCAATAATCATAACTGCAGAGGAAGGAGTACTGGTTAGAGAATGACAGGCCATAGGATTAAATCGTGGTTTGGTTGTTTAGGAGCTGTGTGACCTTAGGCAAATCACTTAGCCTCTCTGGGCCTCTATTTCCTCATAGGTACAATGAGAGGAGAGGGATCAGTCTAGATAAGCCCTGTGATTCCTTCCAGCTCTAAATCTATGCTCCTGTGTGCCAATGAAGTACCATTTATCTACAGCTTTAAGGTATGAAACGCCCTTTGTATCCTTTATCTTTCTTGATCTTCAGAAGAATCCTGCCAGGTATCCAAATTCAGGACCCTGAGAACAGAGCCAGGGTCTTGAACACACTGAAACACCATCCCTATAACTGCCACCTGCAGTAGTCTAAGACTCTCCCTTTTTTCGAGAGTTTTGGAGCTGAAGGGATCCTTAAAGATACAGAACATTGAAAGGTTAGACCTTTTGTTGTTGTTGGTGAGTCATTTCAGTTGTGCCTGACTTGCCTTGACGCCATTTGGGGTTTTCTTGGCAGAGATAATGGAACGGTTTGCCATTCCCTTCTCCAGCTCATTTTACAGATGAAGAAACTGAGGCAAATGGGGTTAAGTGACTTGCCCAGGGCCACACAGGTAGTGAATATCTGAGGACAGATTTTTGAACTCAGGAAGATGAATTTTTCTAACTTCAAGTCCAATGCCCTAAGGACCTTAAGCCTAAGGGACCTTAGACCTAAGGAACCTTAGATGTCATCTAGTCAGGCCCCTTCATTGACAGGCTGTAGAAACTGAGGCTCAGGAATGTGGCCTTGCCCCAGGTCACATAGGGCAGAGCCAGAGCTAAAACTCAGACCTCTTTAGTCTCCAAAGACTAGGGTACTTCCCATCACACCACAATATCTTATGTATCATTGTCTATCCCACAGTTTATGGCAAAGGGCAACATGGCTAAATAGCAGAGTTGGGCACTGGGAGCCAGGAAGACCTGGGTTCATTAATTCATTCATTCAATCAGTATCTGCCCCAGATACTGACCAACTTGTGACTCAGTTTCTCCATCTTTCAGTTGGAGCTAATGGTAGCACCAACCTGCAGGACCGTTGTCAGGATCAAATAAGGTTGATGCCTGTAAAATACTATACAAATGCTAGCTATTATCATTATAATTAAAATAGATGACTGATAAATATGATGAAAGAATGAACATCACAGGGCCATATATTTAGGCTATAGGCAACAAGAAATGCTGACCTCCCTTCCTCCTGTTCCTCTACAGCCTTCCAGTCATCTATAGTGGAACATCCCTAATTTTGACTCCAGCTACTCTGCTGCCCACACCCTACCCCCCATAAGATCTTTCCTAAAGCAACCTAGGAACAATAGCTTAGGGGACAGATAAGGAAAGTACTAATTACTAGGAGCCTCTATCCATTCATCTGAGCACTTAGAGGTCCCATTTCTATGGCCTTCAGAAGCCTCCTGTCATTACTGCTCTGGGAGAGAGATAGGAGCCTTCCATCTAGTCATAATCTGCCCATTTTAGATAAACAAAGCTGAGGCTCAGAAGAGGGAAGACACTTGCCCAGGGATATAAAGCTGGTTAGGGGAGAAGTCCAACTGGAAAGAACCTATGTCTTCTGCCTTGCAATCCACTATAGCAAAGGTGCCAAAAGCAGCCTGACCCAGATTAAAATGGAACCAGGGAACATTTAACTAAATAAACACAAATGTAATACAATGTAGCTAATGTTAATCTGTGGTTTTCTAAATCAACATGCAGCCCAAGGAGTCTTGCTTCTATTTGAGTTTGACACTGCTACATTATAATAACCTTGGATTCCTTCCAATTGAAGGCCCTGATCCTTCCCCCCACCCACAATGAGACCTCAGTTTACTCTAAAGGCATTTTTAGTAAATAGCGAGGCATCGTAGTACAGTGGATAGAAGGTCAGCCTTAGAGGCAGAAAGAAAGACCTGGGTTCAAATCCTACTTCCAAGTCATATTAGCTGCCTGCTGATGAAAGAGTTTCTTATCCCCATGCAGCTCCCCAAGACCTGAGGACCCTGGGCCTGGCTGCTAATCTGTATTGCCTTAGTCCCAAGATGGGACCAAAATTTAAAAAAGGAAGAGACGGGGAAGAAAAGAAAAGGCAATCACAGATCATCTCTTCCAACCCCTGCAATCCAATCCAAAACCAAATATTAAGTGCCTACCATATGTGAGGCATTGTGCACTGACTGGGTGAAAAGTCAAACAATAACAACCACCAAACCAGTCCCTGTCCTCTGAGAGCTTCCAGCTTTCCTTGTAGAGATGAGGAAACAGGCCCAGAGAAGGGCAGAGACTTGCTCATGATCATGCAGCACTTTAGCGAAGGAACCTGGGTTAAAACCTACATCTCCTATCTTTTCTACTAGACTCAGTCAATTACTCAACAAGCAATCAGTAAACATCTACTATGTTCTAGGGACAAAACAGAAACAGTCACTGCCTTCAAGGAGTATACTTTCTATTGGGGTGTGGGGGGTGGGAATGACACGCAAATGTAGATACTAGAAAGATAGATAATAGGTAGGTGAGTAGATGGATGGATGGAGGGATGAGTAGGTAGATAAATAATAGGTAGGTAGATGAATGATATGGATGGATAGCTAGATGATAGATGGATAGATAGATAGATAGATAGATAGACAGATAGATAGATAGATATAGATAGACAGATAGACAGAAGGTGATTCTGGTGGGGAAGGCACTAGCATCCAGGGGAACAAGGAAAGGCTTGAAGCAGAAGGTGGCCTATGAGCTGAATCTTGAAGGAAATAAATTCTAGTAATAGGAAGAGATAAAGAGGGAGGACATTCTATGTATAGAGGACAACTGATAGAAAGGTACAGAGGAAGAAGGTGGAACTTCCTGTATTTGGAAGAGCGGTAAAAAGGCCAGTGAGACTGGACCATAAAATAGGAGAAGGGAATCATGTGTACCAATGTGTAATAATATATGAGGCTACCTTTCATGACAAACTTCTCAGACAGGGAAAAGTAGGTTAAGGTTCAGGTACCCAATTAAACACCCAAATGATATTGTGAAGATGAAGAAAGCTTGCTGTGCACAGTCAAGGACGCCTTCTCAGAGAAGGAAGTAGGGCTTGGGAGAAGCGGAGGGAAAAGAAAAAACAAAGGCATAGCTGGCCCAAGGCCACCAATCCCAGGCAGCCCAGCCCTTGGAGGCCATGCCCAAGGAACTGTGGAATCATAGGTCACCTGGTACAGCCCACATACAGTGGGAGCTCAAAGAAGTGTGGGAAGCAGGCTGAGGACAGCCAAAACTAACACCCATAGCAACCTCAGCTTCATCCAGGCCATCAGAGTAATTAATTCTACAAATAACAATAACAGAAACAGACAGCAATAATCACACTGTGTTTACAGAAACTGGGCTCCAGGAATAGGGCTGTATGCCCTTTGTGTACAGGGATGACTCTGTCAATCAGCAGGCCAGGGACCTGGGCTATGTCCCCAAAAGTGAGGCAAGGGGACATGGAGCCGCATGTGGTTCTTAGTCACCTACCTTACATCATCACCAATCACCTCTCCCAGCCATTTGGACTCTGGGTCTGCATCCTGGAAAAACCAGGTTAGGGCTGACCTTGGACTTGGGCAATGACCTTAGACTCAGCCAAGACCCCACACTGATCCCTGACATAAGCCCTGTACTGATCTAATACTAGAAGAGCTGGCAAGAGAGAGTGGATGGTTCTTTGCAGTCCATCACTTAACCTCTGTTTGCCTCAGTTTCCTCATCTATAAAATGCAGAAAATAACAGCACCTACCACACAAGGTTGTTGTGAGGATCAGATGAGATCCAGTATTTCCAGAGTGCTTAACGCAGTGCCTGGCATATAATAGGGGCTTCAGAAATGCTTATTCCCTTCCCTTCCCCCATCCCTACTGCTGGAATACCTGTACTTGCCTGTTGGTTTAAAAGAGTAATCTTCATGTTGGTCCCAGTTGGCTTAACCCCACCAGCTCGTTGTGTGCAAGGCTCAGTCCTTTGACATGGCATGGGTGAGTAGAGTCCCCAAGGTTCTTCTGGTGCCCAGCTGCCTAGCAGTTACATTTGGTCATCTGACATGGTCCCCAGCCCCCAGCCCCTAAAGGATGGATGTGACTCTCCAAAGAGTGATTGCATTTAGATTGTCACAGTCTCTGGGCTGGGCTAGGTAGGCATACCCATGCCTTTGGGCCTGGGAAGAGGCATTAGACCTGGATGGTGCTTGGCTTGGCTTGGTGCGAAGAAAAGGGCAGAGAAGGTGGGGGGGGGCAGTCCCAGAGGAAGCCACTCAGGGCTGTGAGGACCCAAATAAGTCACCTCCCCCTCTCTGTGCTTTGTGAACTTGGCAGAACATCTGTTTGAAAGGTAGCAAGAGATTCCTCCCAGCCTGGTTCCATCAAGCAGTCCACCCCTCCCTTCACTGTGGGAGCCAGCAAGAAGGACCCCTCATATCTCCCTATCTGAGTAGAGGAGGATGACCAGTTCCATTGCTCTTAGAGCTCTTACCAAAGCCTGGGTGAATTATACCAGTAACAATCATTCTCATATCCATGGCTAAGGTTTACAAAAAGCTTTCCTCACCAAAACCTTTTAGGTATTATTTATCCATTTTACAGATGAGAAAACTGAGGTTCAGTGCAAGGAATTGACTTCCCCAGAGTCACACACTTCACAAGGGTGGAGCTGAGGTTTGAATTCTGTGCTTCTGACTAATTCTCAGATCAGCCATAAGGGCAGGAACTTTGTTAAGCAGTGGCAGAAGATAAATGAATTTGGAGTCAGAGGTGTCCGGACACAAGTCCCAGATCTACTGTTTACTAGCTATATGACCCTGAGCAAGTCCCTTTTCTTCTCTGGGCCTCCATGTCTCCATTTGTAAAATGAGAAAGTTGGATAGATGGCCTTCAAGGTCCCTTTCAGTTCTATCTCTCATCCTATAATTCCTCTACACCATGTTGCCTTTCAGTGGGAATTAGCAGAGCCCAGATTAGAACCAAGGTTCTTTTGGACTCCATATCCAGCAGTGTTGGTCAGACTACACCTAGAACTAGTTAGCTTCCAGAATCTATCTCCCACCAGGAGTTTTCCCGTGTTCCAGAAATGGAAGACAGAACCCTGTGTATCTACAGGACATATCACAAAGAATGCAGAGCACACTGATGAAGGAACACAGAAAAGAACAATGTACCTGGAATACAGGATACAGGGCATGGAACACACACACACATACACATACAGTGGAACGTGGAATCCAAGGTCATAAAACATGAAACATGTCCCAGTATGGAACATGGAGCACAGAACGCTAAGGAGGGGGATATAGAACACTGAATATAGAATATAGAGACATGAATAGGGAACCTAGATCAACAGAATATGGAGCACAGCATATGGAACACTAAAAAAAAATGGGCAATGGAATCCTTGGACCCAGTAGGAAACATGGAACACAGAATGCTGAAGAAGGAAATACAGAACACAAAGTTTAGAACAAACACTGAAGATGAAATACAGAAGGAAAAACCATGGACAATGGAATATGGAACAACACATTGAACTCAGAAAATGGAGCATGAAATCCATGGACACAGGACACAAAGCATGGACCCAGCAGAGAAGGAGAGGACAGCACAGCTGAGGAGAGGAATATAGAACACGAAGTTTAGAACACAGAACACAGAAATCAGAAGAGACCACCAGCACGTCTGAGGAGCCACTATGTGAGGCAGCAAGTCAAAGAAGCAAAATGGAGGTAACAGAAAGAACAGCTATGGATGAACCTTTCCATCCCTCCCTCCTTCCCTCCCTCCTGTGTCTCTGTCTCTGTCTGTCTGTCTCTATCTCTGCCCCTCTCTCCCTCCTTCTTTCCCTTCCTCCTCTTCATTCTTCTTGTCTTCTCCTCCTCCTTCTCTTTCTTTCTTTTTTCTTTCTGTCTCTCTCTCACACGCACACATACACACACACACACACACACACACACACCTCCTTTTACAACTTGATTCCTCTTTTTCTTGGAAAGCAAGTATGGGGAGAAGGAATAAGAGGGAGGAGAGGAAAGGAGGTGGAGTTGCGAAAAAAGAAAGGAAGGGGAATGAAGAAGATAAGGGAAAGAAGAGGGACAGGGAAAGAAAGGAAATGAAAAATTAAAAGGAAAATATGAGAGGAAAAAGAAGAGAAAGTGAAAGGAAGGAGGGAAGGAAAAGTAGAAGGAAGAGAAGAAGGAAGAAATAAAAAGAAGATGATGGGAGAAGAGAAAAAGAGGAGGAAGAATGGAAGAGGATGAGGAAGATGACTAGGGAGGAGGGAGGAGGAGGGACAAAGAGAAAGGAGGAGAGAAGGAGGGTAAGGAAAAAGAAAGGTGATAGGAGCAGGCTTACCCACCCACCCCCCTGCCCCAACTTTACACAGAGCATCAGCTTGATGGCCATGCTCTCAGACATACTTTAGGGCTAAGCTGTGGTCCCTCATGCATTAGGGTCCTTCAACCACTCTGAGGAAAGCAGATATGAAACCTGTTGGATCGTGAACGCCTGGAACATCTGGGGGGGAGAAAACCCATTATCCCTAAGTCTGTGGGCATGCCCTCCAATGAAGTCCCAGAATGAGAGTTCAGTTAGTCCGATGTTCTCAGAGGAACAGAGAGGGAAAGAATGTCCAGTGACACACAGAACACGATTGGTAGAGGTGAGCCAAAAGCCCTGTGTACTCTCCAGGTTCCTATGCAAGGATCCCTCTACTACCACCCAGAGATTCCTGTGACTACTGGCCCACAGGCAGAAAACTGGATCTCTCCAACTCCAGAAGTCCTCAGAGTATGAGGCACACAAGGGAGCTTGACTCGCCCTACTGCAGAGTCCTTAGCAGTGCTGAGCCCATAGCAAGGAGCCAAATCCCATGGCTCCAGAAATTAGGAGGACAACCCTGGAGCCAAGTAATCTGGGTTCAAATCCTGCCTTTGAAACTTTCTGACTTGTGTGGCAGGTCATTTAATTTCTTTTCTCTTGGTTTCCTCATCTGTGATGAAAACACCTTGTAAACCTCAAAGTTTTAAGGTTTAAGCTATTAAAGTGACTATTGCCCTAACCAACTGCTGGTCGGTCAGAAGAGACTGTCTGGAGGTCCAGAGACTGAGAGCCTCTGGGCCTTGAGCATGCTGTTTCCCAGGGTGGGCATTGACACTGTTTACCTAAAGACTAGAGGAGATTTCATTGATATTTAGAGGGATATCTAGTTGGAAGGGACCTTAAAGTGGTCTAATCCCTCTTTCTCTCTGTCTGTCTCTGTCTGTCTCTCTCTCTCTCTCTCACACACACACATACACACGCACGCACACACATGCACACACACGCACATATGCATCTCCTTTTACAACTTGATTCTTCTTTTTCTTGGAAAACAAGTATAGGGAAGAAGCAGATGGGTAAACTGAGGGCCATTGAGGCACTCAATTACAAATCACAGCCCTTGAACTCTAAATCCAGTGTTACTGGCTCTTGGGGCCTGGTTATGGTCTTCTGGTTGAGAGCACATGACTCAGACGAGAGAAATTGCCATGAGCAAGGAGGAGAGCTCAGGCTAGTCTTGAATCGGAGGCTGGTGCTGGGGAGGGAGGAAGAATGAATTGTTAATCAGGCTGGCTTTGTATTTCTGAATCACAGAATGTCAGAGCTGGAAAGAACCTTCTAATATAGAATACAGAATGTTGGAGCCGAGAGGGTCCTTAGAAAACCGAATATCATAGTTGGGAAGATCCTTAGAGCACAGAATGTCAGAGCTGAGTGGGTCCTTAGAACACAGAATGTCAGAGCTGGGAGGGTCCTTAGAACACAGAGTGTCAGAGCTGGGAGGGCCCTTAGAACACAGAGTGTCAGAGCTGGGAGGGCCCTTAGAACACAGAGTGTCAGAGCTGGGAGGGCCCTTAGAACACAGAATGTCAGAGCTGGGAGGATCCTTAGAACACAGGATGTCAGAGCTAGGAGGGTCCCTAGAACCCAGAAGGTAAGAGCTGGAAGGGTCCTTAGAACATAGAATGTCAGAGGTAAGGGGGTTTAGAACACAGAATATCATAGCTGGGAGGAGCCTTAGAACACAAAGTGTCAGAGCTAGGTGGGTCCTTAGGGCAAAGAGTATTTTGAGACTAGAAAGGAACCTAGAATAGAGATCATAGAATGTCAGAGTTGGGGGTAGCTTTAAAACCAAGAGTCAGAGCTGGAAGACCTTAGCTATTCTCTCATCCAACTCCCTCATTTGAGAGGAGAGGAAACTGACTGGGCTCAGAAGTGAGAGGTGACTTGTCTATCAGGGTCACACATTTGGGAAAGCCTAGTTCCTCCAGGTCCAGAAGGGAATTCTGATTTCCCTTGGAGGAGCTCAGCTCCCACCCACTCCCACCCACCACCCTATCTCTCTTCACATACCCCCCCAGGCAAAACAATAACTTTAAGCAAACCTTCTGTCAGAAGTCTTCCTCCAGGCACCTATTTCCCGAAGTGATTTTGCACTTTCTCTCTCTTTCCTCTCCTCCTGTTATATTCTGTTCCTGGACTTTCCTTCTCTGCTTTCTTTCTCTCTACCCTGGCTCCCTGTAAATTCATTCCAGTCTAGCCCTGCTACTGATTTTATGTTTCTGAGGCTCCCTGGAGTAAAGAGAGAGGAGGCTGGGAGAAGGGGAAGGCACCGGGAAGGAAAAATTGAGTTTAGACCCATGGTCACGAGAAGATGACCAGACTGAGCAGAAGGGAGACCCCAATTCTGCTATACTGAATAACCATCTAAAGGTATATCCCCTGTGGTATTGAGGGAAGAGACTACCCAGAGAGCCTGAGATGTGGAAGTGATGGAGTTGTCAAAGCATAGGACATTAGAGCTCCCAAGAGACCTCAGAGATATGTAATCCAAATTCCTCATTTTGCATGTGGAAGAAATTGAAGCTTGGAAGAGTGAAGTCAATTGGGTGAAGCCACCAAATGAATAAGTGGTGTATGTATGGGTTGGAGAGAACACAAACTCAGATCATGTGACTTTAGAATTGGAAAGAACCTTCGAGACATAGTCCATTTTACAGATAGGGAAACTGAGACCCACAGAAGAAATGTGACTAACTAGCAGAGACGGGGTTTGACTTCAAACTCAGGGCTCTTTCCCTGTCATCATACTTTCTGGGGTCCCATTGCCTTCATGGTATCTGCCTAGATCCTAGGAAGGGGTCACTTTTCTCATTTTGTTGGCTGCCATGTTAGGGTCCATTCTGGGTTCCAGCCAAGGGGCAGAGGGAGGCACCTGCAGTCATGGGCCTCTGACCTCTGGATCTTTTCCCTGAATTAGAAAAGGCCCCTGATATAGCCTCCTAAATAGTTCATGGTAGTCACAGGATCATAGAGATCTCCCCACACAATGGCTTCATTTTACCGATGGGGGAGTGGAGGCCCAGAGAGGAATAGGCCCAAGCTAACTCAGCTAAGCAAGAACAGAGCTCCCATCACTCCCTACCCCCTCATATTCCTACAACAAGCTCCCAAAGAGGTGGGATGCCAACCTAGTAGATCCTTGGAGGGAAACAGAAGCCTCTCTGTCTCACGACTGTTTGGACTGCCACCATTCATTGCTTTGAGTTAAGTATCGCCCTTATCCCTCCTGTTACTACAAGCATCTGAGGAAACAGTATGGTGTAGACACCATACATGATTTAAGCAGCATGGTGAAGATAAAGGGAGAGAGTGCAATATAGACAGAAAGGCATGGTATGGTGGTGGTATAGACAAGCTATGGTGTGTTGTTCAATTGTTTCAGTCATGTCTGACTCTTTGTCACCCCATTTGGGGTTTTCTTGGCAAAGATGCTGGAGTGGTTTGCCATTTCCTTCTCTAGCTCCTTTTACAGATGAGGAAACTGAGGCAAACAGGATTTGTACTTGATCCATTGACCACCTAGCTGCCCCGATTGTGGTATAGACAGGCAGAATAACATACTGACCACAGAGGTGTCAAACATAAGCCCTTAGATCAAAATGTAATTAGGCAATATTTAGCAAAATAAGCAAAAATACAATGAAATGGATAACATTACATTTTATAACATTTTATAAAGTCAATATGCCACCTGCAGGGATCCTTATGTATGTATAAGTGATTTCCTTTCTGAGTTTGACACCACTGGTATAGTCAGGGACTATGGTATAGACAGAGAGTGAAATGTATGGACAGTCTGAATGGATGGAGGCAGTGTGGTAGACAAAGGCAGGATGGGATAGCTAGACACTGTGGTTCAGACAAAGGTAGAACCATATAGGCAGAAGTAGAGTGGTAGAGGGAGACAGAATGGTATAGACAGAGACAAAATGCCAGAAAAGGACATTATGGTATAGGCAGGGGTAGTGTGGTGTGTGGATAAAGGCAGTATGCTTGACAAAGCCAGTGTCATGTGTTTCAACAATCTGGCTAGCAGCTGTTGTGGGAGTGTAAAACCAACGACAACCAGCTCACAGAACTCTGTAAGCCCAGGTTCTTTAGATCTGTTTTACTAAGGAAAGCAACATTAAGGGGTTAACAATCTTACTTTAATCCAGTATACAAATATCATTCACTTAGTTCAGGGGGGAAAGCCAGCACCCTGAACTTCAGAGCAAATGCAAACAAATTACAAACATCAACAGACAGACCTTGTCTGATTCAAATTCCAATTCATGGTTACCAGCGTTTAAAAAAGTCCCAACATCCAGTCTACAAGCTGAAGGGCTCTTAACTACAGCTGCCTGGAGTCTCCACATCAGCACACCACCAAGAGTGAGAGCCCTGAGCAAATAGCTCTGTCTCTTTTTATACAGTTTCAGACATCATCAAACATCATCTGAGTGACCAGCACTTAGGCTCCTTGATTGGCTCTGGTGTTAGCACCTCCCTTCATTAGCCCCACCTCAGTTACCAATTCACACCCACATAGGCTTAGCACCCAATAGATAGAGGTTTGGGCCTGGGGTTTAGCACCTAGTAAGACTCAATCAAAGACACTGAATTAATCAAAGGAAACAAAGCCCAGACTCTTCAAGGATCCCCAATACATCATGTAAGGAGAGACAGCTTGCTCTAGACAGAGACTGCCTGCTATAGAGAGACACATTGTGGTTTAGGCAGAGATAGATAGGGGGAGATAGGTGGCGCAGTGGGTCAGGAAGACTCATTTTCCTGAGTTCAAATCTGGCCTCAGACACTTATTACCTGTGTGACCCTGGGCAAGTCACTTAACCTTGTTTGCCTCAGTTTCCTCATCTGTCAGGAAAGAATAAAGCACTCTAGTGTCTTTGCCAAGAAAACCCCAAATGGGATCATGAAGAGTTGAACGAAAGTGAACAACAACAAAGCAGAGTGGCATAGACAAGCAGAGAAATGTAGGGAGAGATACAGTTTGGTACAGGTGGAAGAGCCCTCCCTCTCACAGGGAGATCTGGTTTCTAATCCCAACTCTACCATTAACTCTTTGTGTGACCTCCTTGGGCAAACCATTCCTTTCTTTAGTCTGAGGTTTCCAGAACAAAGGGCTCAGACTAGGTGATGAGCCTAGCCTAAGAACAGCAAACAGATCTCTGGACTCATTGCCTATCCTCCCAAAGTGGAATCCATCTCATTTCCCTTGTGGGGATTTAGGGTGGGGTAGAGAGGTAGCAGTGGGCTCAGGGAAGGCTTGGGGGCCCTAGGTCAGCACTGGAAAAACTGAGCTCATGCTCAGGGGATCTTATTACATGGGAAGTGGAAGAAGGGTATAAAAGGAAGGAGCTTCCTCCCTTTTACAAGAGGGAAGCAGCTATGACGGCCATCCCTCTCCACCCCCCCATGTAGCCAGCAGCCAAATGAAGCTCAGTACCTAGGACCCAAGGAGCTGAAGCATGGGGTGAATTGAGAGGAGGACAGGGTCTGACCTTAGGGTAGTGCCAGAAGGTCATCAGCTGCTCCAAAGATATGGTCTCTCTCTCTCCCTCTCTCTCTCTCTCTCCCCCTCTCTCCCCGTCTCTCTCTCTCTCTCTCTCTCTCTCTCTCTCTCTCTCACACACACACACACACACACACACACACACACACACAGTCCCCCATGGAATAATGATCAGGGATAGTGGTGGTCGGGGATCTGAGGCTCTGAGCCTTGGCTTCAGAGCAGTTTGCAACCCTGTCACAGATTGAACCCCAATGAGGCCCAGACTGATAAACCCTGAAACTGACCTCCTCAATCAGTCTTATTGGGGCTGGACACCGGACTAATTAAGTGGATGGTATACAAAGGCCAAAAGAACACTTACCCAGACCCTGCCCTTGAGGAACTTCCATTCTAAAGGTGAATAATCAGGTATGTTTTAGAGATGTGTCATTGGGGCTGGTCTGGGAATGGAGAGACCTGTGGAGCATGTCCAGATTGCCTCCCAGGCATGGAGGGCTCTTCATCCCCTACCAGGAGTGTGCTAACCCTAAATGCCTGCCTGCCTTCATCTTTTAAACTGCTGAGACTGAGCCCAATTACCTTTTGCTCACTGTTCTGTTTTTGACCCTCTTTCTGCTGTGTTCTGTTAGCCTTCTCTAAAAAGCTTCATCCAGAGGATGAAGATCCCAGTTTATGTACAGGCAGAGAGTGAAGATGCCAGTTCATTGACAGCTGGGATGCCATGAACTGAACTGGTGAAAGAGGAAGGATTTCCTTCCCCTTCTCCCTCTCTTTTACCCAGCTCTGAGAAATGGGCCTGGGAGATGTTTGTTTCAGGCTCTATGTTGTTTATTCCCCTCGATTTCAAGTGCCAGAGGTGATCCCCATGGGATCCCCATGAGTTTGAGCCATGAAGATCTTGGAGCCAAGACTTCAGGTGGAGTGGGGACAGCCAGCTAACCCAATGCGGAGGTCTTGAGAAGTCAGGGTAGCTGGGACACAAACCCCAAGAGGGTTTTGGTTTTGGATCTGGGACTGTGCTAAGCTAAGCTATGAACCTACTTCTCTTGCCCTCCCCAGAGACTAAGGGAGTACAAAGGAGGAGGGGAGATTATATCTCCTATGTGTCGGAGGAGTAAATTTGTATATTTGTGATTATACCTTTTGAAGTAAATATTCCCACGTAAAAGCTCCTATGTCCCCCTGCAATTGAAGGACTATCAGTGGAGGCTAGAGCCATTTGCACAGAGCCTAGATACACCAGCCCAATCACTTTATGGGTACCGGAGAACCCTGGGGAAAAGTAAAATGTAACCTACTTGGCACACAGGCAGTGGGGGGCCAGGGTAATAGAAGTGTTACATATGTAGCAAGTATATGAAGGTAATATGGAAGGCGAAGACTAAAGTCCCTGGGCAGGGGGAAGAAGATGACTAGGAAAGGCTTCCCCTGCAGAAGGTGAAATTTGACCAGAGTCCTTAAGGAAGCCAGTGAAGTCAAGAGTTGGACACAAGGAAGGAGAGTATTCCAGGCATTGCAAAGGCCTGGTGTTGGGACATGGAACGTTGTATATATTAACATAAAGTGAAGGACCACTAGCTTAGACTATAGATGGCTTGGGAGCAGCCCACCCACACTGTCAGGGACACAGTTCTGAGCCTATGGCCTACTGGTTGAGGGACATTGTATCACAGCATTTCAGAACTGGAAGGCATGTTAGAGATTATTCAGTCTAAACTTAGATGCTACCTACTACCTTCATGGGGCAGCTAGGTGGAGCCACAGTGGGGAGAGTGCCAGAGGTGGAGTCAGGATGCCTCTAACTCGAGTTCAAATGTGGCCTTAGACACTTACTAGCTGTCTGACCCTGGACAAGTCACTTAACCCAGTTTGCCTCCGTTTCCTCGTCTGTAAAATGAGTTGGAGAAAGAAATGGCAAACCACTCTGGTATCTTTGCCAAGAAAACTGCAAACGGAGTCATGAAGAGTAAGACACAACTGAACAACAACGAAAACTCTTTGTGAAGCCTTGCTGCTCACCCTGCTTCTCATACCCTTCTATTGCTAGTATCCTCTCCCCCATTCAGGTTCCCTCCTATCATATCTGTGTACCTGTTACATTCTCCTTCCATCCCCCAACCCCCACTTTGGCGGAGTATAAGCTCCTTGAGGGTGAGGACTCTTTCCTTTTTTCAACTTCATATCCATAGCAACAGCATCTACCACAGGGCTCCACACATTTTTGTTGTTGTTATTGGGTTGTGTCTGACTCTCTGTGACCCCATTTTGGGGTTTCCTTGGCAAATATACCAGCATGGTTTGCCATCTCCTTCTCCAGCTCATTTTACAGATGAGGAAACTGAGGCAAACAGGGTTAAGCGACTTCCCCAGGGTGCCCAAGCTGGATCTGAACTCATGAAGATGAGTCTTCCTCATTCCAGGGCCAATGTTCTATCCACTGCACTACATAGTACATATATTAAATAAATATCTACTGAATGGAATTGAATTTTAGAGAAGAAAAAACTGAAAGGGAGGGGAAGGGAACTGGACCAAGGTCACCCTGTGTGCTCGTGAGACAGCTGGGATTTGAGCTCCCACTGCTGCCACCTCTGCAATGCTGGGGTTGCAGGGGTGTCATCTTTGTCTAAAAAGGAAAACACATCCCTAGCACCCAAAGGTCTGGTTGTTGATTCAAAGCAAATAGACAGCCAAATCTACTTTGTGGTTGTTTTTTTCCTCTCCAGTAGGGCATTAGTTGCTGACATAAAATTTATTTTTCTTAGCATCTCCAGTAGAGTCCCCAGAGACAAACTATTAAACTTCTCAGTTCCCAGAGGTAGGAGGAGGCTAATAATGATGATAATAATAAATTACATTCATTTAGAATTTTATATTCAAATATGCAAACAGATCCACAATCTTATAGATACCAGAGTTCCTGTCACTGACAGAGATTGCAACCCCTCCATCCCTATTCCACTCTCAACTCTGACTATGTTCTCAGGAAAGTTCACCAGAGGCTATTAACCTAAAGTAAATGCTTCCTAAAGAGCTTCCTGATTTCTCCAGACATTTCAAGGACTTTGTGACTTACAAAATCGGTTCATATAGACTAAGAGAATATTAGAACATAGTGCATAGAAGATCAAAGCTGGGGGGGGGGGGTGGCCTTAGAACACAGAATGGCAGAGCTAGGAGGAGCCTTAGAACACAGAATGGCAGAGCTGGGAGGGGCTTTGGAATAGGAGGTCAGAGCTGGGAAGGCCCTTAGAGCACAGGATGACAGAACAGGCTCTTAGAAAACAGGATGTTAGAGCTGGGAGGGCCATTAGAGCCTAGAATGTCAGAGATGGGAGGGCCCTTAGAACCCAGTTTGTCAGAGCTGGGAGGGGCTTTAGAACAGGAGGTCAGAGCTGAGAGGGCACTTAGAATACAGAATGTCAGAACTGAGAGGGCACTTAGAACACAGAATGTCAGAGCTGGGAGGGCACTTAGAACACAGAATGTCAGAGCTGGGAGGGCTCTTAGATTGTCAAAGCTAGAGGGGTGCTTAATGTCAGTACAGAGAATGTCAGAGATGTGAAGAACCTTATGCATTATATCATCTCATCTTGATAACACTAGTGAGGTCAGAAGGGTCACTAACTTGTAGTGTGACCTTGGGCAAGTTCTTTTCCTTCTCTGGTCCTCAGTTTCCACATCTTTAAAATGAGGAGGTCAGATAGATGATGCATCAGGTACTTTTCAGCTTTGATATTTCTATGTTCTTTGTTAAAAGTCTCTTCCAGCTCTAACGGTCCCTGCTTTAAGTTCTAAGGTCCCTTCTTGCACTGACGTTTTATGCTACAATGTCTCTCCCAGTTCTGACGTTCTATTTTTAATGTTCAGTAATTCATTCAATGACCACAACCTATGTGCCGAGCCCTGTGCTAAGATTTCATCCAGATCAATATTTTATATCCTAAGGTTCTTTCAAAATGGGGCCAACCCGCACACCTTAATCCCAGCTGGTTGCTTCGGAAAACACTTTGTAAACCTAAAAGTACAAAAGAAATGTGCCTGATTATTTTTCCTTCTCTGAAGTTCTAATTCCACGATCCCGGCAACTCCACAGGAGGCCAATCCTCACTTTAGATTCAGACAAAATTCAATTAACAAACTGAGCCAGGGTTACAGGATCACACAGGGAGAGGTAATGCCCTGGAAGAAGCCTTGGAGTGGAGGGCAGGACACCTGAGTCCTTCTTCTGACTCGGTCACTCACTCTCTCAGTGACCTGTGACCTCCGGCCCTCCCTGGGCCTCGTCTACTCCTCTGTCCAATGGCTCTAGATCCCTCCCAGGGCTTAGTGAGTCTCCAGAGAGACAAATAGAAAAGTGTAAATTGGTTCTCTGAGGTCCATCCCTTTCCTCCTGGCCCAGTCTGCACACCCCCCTCTCCCCAGGCAAATGGCTCCCCTTCCCTCCAGGGACACTTTGCAAATGAGCCCCAGGCCCGCCCTCGAGCAAAGCCCAGACCCACGTAAAGCAGCGCGGCTCTGGAGACGGGGAGCGGGAGGGAGACGAGAACCCAAAAGCAGAAACAAACAACAAAAAAAAAAACCCAATCCACTAACCCACCCCCTAACCGCTTCTCGCGGCCTCTCGCTTCAGAAAGTCCGGCCTCCACAGTGGGCGCTGAGCTGAGCAAGGAGGGCGGAGCCCGGACGGGCCGGGCCGAGGGAGGGGAGGAGAGAAGAGGGGAGGGGAGAAAAGGAGGGAGAAAAGAGGGAAGGAGGCGGGACCCTGCAAAGGACTAGCCAATTGACCTGTCAATCATTGCCGACGCACCCTCTCGTTGGATGATGCCCTGCGGGCTTATCATTCCATCTCCTGGTCCTCCCTGTGTCGTCATGCCTCCTTCTTCCTCTCTCCCTCCCTCTTGCTAAATCTAGACCCACACGTGCTCCTCCGCTAAGAAACATAGTCCACTTCCCGCACTGCCCCCCCCCACCCCCACCCCCGCCCCGGCCTCGCTCTCCTTTCCCCCTCCTGGGCCCCACATAGGCTCTCTGGTCCTTCCTGGTCATCATCTCGATACCCTCTTCCCCCTCTCACCCCTCCAGGGAGCTCATGGCAGGAACGGGTTCAGAAACAGAGGGCCAGGGAACCTGCCGAATAACAGACACAAGGAGTTTTTAAAGAAGCCCAAAAGAGAGGGGTAGGGTGTCTTCTAAATATCACTTGTGGGTTTGTTTGTTGTTTTTTTTTATTCATAGGAATGGGAATTCTCATTGCTTTTGCATAATTCCCCCTCCTTTCCCCTACTAGCATGGGGAAAGCGCTCGTACCAGGCTCGGAGTTCGCGCCCTCCAAGGGCCCTGGGGCCATCTACCCCGGAGCCCGGTCTCACTGCAGCCCGCCTGCCCGCTCGCGGGCCGCTGGACAGCGACGGCGGAAGGATACGAAGGGGGTGGGAGGAGCGGGGGGATCCTAGGCGGAGCGGTGACAATGTGGAAGGGGGAGGGGACGGAGACTGGGAGGGAGAGGTGGAGGTGGGGGCGGCTGGGGGGTGGGGGGGGGGAAGGGTTGGAACATGTCTCCTGCCGCAGGAAGATGAAGTGGTTACAATTGTAGCGGAGCCCCGGGGTTCCGGAGGGCTCGGATGTGAGCGCGCGCCGGCGGTAGCGGCGGCGGCCAGGGTGGATACATTGTAGCGGCACTTGGAACGCGGCCGGGGAGTCCCGCGCGCCGCTGCCTCGCGGGGCCCAAGGCGCCCGCGAGCTACGGAGCAAGGGGGCGGCCGAGGGGCTGGGGGGGAAGGGGGACAGAGAAAGGGACGAGGCGCCCACGCGCGAGTCGTCGGGAAGCAGCCGCCCGCGGGGCCGCGGTGCGGCGGCGGGGGGCTCGGGGAAGCCCGCCCGGCCAGACCCCACCGCTTTTGTCCACGCCGCCTTCGGGCCCGCGGAGCCGGGCTGGTGCAGGACCGGGCGGGCGGGCGGTGTTGGGGGGACGCCGCTGCCGCCGCCGCCGCCGTCTCCGCTGCTGTTTCATGCCCCCAACCCTCGCGACCCTGGCTCGCAGCTTCCCGCCCGCCGGATGAGATTTCTTACAGAGAAGGTAAACAGCCTGCGCCGGCTGGGGTGGGGGGGTAACTGGCTGGAGGTGGGGTGGGGGTGCCCCGCACGGCTCTGGGGACTTGCTCGCCCCCCTCCCAAGGGCTTTGTGTAGGCACCCCAGGCCGAAGCCGTGACAAAGTTGGGCTCAGTTCTCTTTCCAGGGGAGGAAGTTTGGGGGACGCACAGTGCTTTGGGGAGGTGGGGGGGGCTTGTGGGGCAGAACGCTCCCCGCTTCCCTGGGCCAGTCTTGCTGTTTGGCCCCCGTGGCTTCCTGGGGACTAGCTTTGGGGCACTGGTTGGGGGGAGGGGTGGAGGCGGCAGCTGGAGGGGACTCATTGTTCTGTTAGTCAAGTTTAAAGGGCCCGGAGGGAGAGGCTGGGTCTACCCCCCCCCCCCTTTTTTAAAGGTGTGGAGGGAAAGAGTACGAGGCACTTTGAAAGACCGATCCCCAGCCCCCTTTACCCCATGGCCTTCTTGCATCCCCAAATGTGCATAGTTTGCTGAACTTTAGCGACTGGGATGGGGTGGGGGGGAGACGGGACCGGACGGGACGCTCCAACTTGGTCTGTTCTTCAAAGTTTGGTTGGCTTAGCTGGGGCTCATGTTCTTTCTCCCCCACCCTTCTCCCCTTCACTCAGAGCCCCTAAGCGGGGCCTGCCCCTGGTGGAGTGAGTGTGTAAGTGGGGCGGGGGGGGGGGGGAGGCGTAATCTAAGAGCTGGCATTTGCAGGCCCCGGCCCTGAGTTTGGGAACAGGCCGGGGGAGGGGGGTGGGGTGGGGAAGCCCTTTTGTCTGAAGGCAAGAAGGTGCCTCTCCTAACTGGTGTCTCAGGTTGAAGTACATGTTGGGGGGGGGGTGAGGAGGGAGGGGGCTACGGGGGTGGGGAGGGGTACGGTGGAACATCTGCTCCGCGTTAACTCGGGGAAAGGCTTTCTCCGCTGGCATGCGGCGGCAAAACTGCTGTGAATGATTTCAGATTGAGGCATAACACGCCCCGGCCGCTCCGTGGGCTTCAAAGGGATCCCCACCGCCCGGGCTCCCCGTGCCTTGGCCGCGGTCGGGGTGGGGGGGGCGGGAGGAGGAAAGAGACTGGCAGCGGCTGTCTGAGCTCATCGATTTCACTTGTTCTTTTTCACCCACCCCGGACCCCCCCCCTTTCCCTTCAGCTACTCCAAGTTAGCTTTTGAGAGGGGGTTGGGGAGAGAAAAGTTATTATCCTCATTCATGAAGTTAGGACTTTTTCTGGACTAAGTGGAAAAGGTCAGTTTCTCCTTTACATTTCGCGCCTGGGGCGGGGTGTTAAATTAAAAATACATCTCTGGTGACCTTTTTTTTCCGGGGAGGGGGGGTCTTGTTTAGGGGCAATGGTCCTCCCCCCTTTTTTTTTCCCCTCAGCCTGAGTCAGGTGGATAGTTCTCCCCCACACCACGCCCCCCTTCTCCGCCCCCACCCCACACGCAACCCCCTTCTCCCTCCCTTTCTTGTTTTTGAGCGGGTATCCGCCCCCGGGGACCCTTGGGGAGAGTCGAGGACTGCCTGGCGAGGAAGGGGAGCAATTATTTCCCAAGTTACCTTAAATAAAAAGCCTTTATTGGCTTTTGTTGTTTTCTTGGGGAGGAGCATATTCAACTCAACAAATATTTATTAAGCGCCGGCTGTATGCTAGGTGCTGCTCTAGACCCACTTGAAATCCTCGTGTACCCTTTCCCCTCCCCCCCGAAGGGGGGGGAGGAGCCGAGTTTTACTCGTTTGATTTTTTTTTAACTTTTTTTTCGGGGTGTGTGCGTGCGTGCGCGCGCTTGTGTGTTGTGCACTTCATTGAAATTCGTCTTGACATCTGGCGCTGGGGGCCGCTCCGAGAAGGGGGAGAATTTTCAATTTCTACCCCACCCCCCATTTTTGAGCCCAGGCTATGGGTGCAAAGAGAGTTGCCCAGTGCACGTCCTGGTTCCCCCCCACCCCTACCCCAGCTTTGGCCGGAGGGATCCTGAAGTGGGAAGCAGCCTTAGTTGTCCTCTCTCCCCCCTCCCAATAATTCCGCTTCCCATTTCCGGAAAGAAAGCCCATACCTACAGCTCTTATATTTATAGTTGGATCTCTCTGCTCCTGAGAGTTTGGAGAATTAATTTAGTGGTGGTTGGGTGTCCCTGCATTGTTCAGTGCCTGATGGGCTGGCCCTTTAAGAGGGGGAAGGGCCCGGCTGGCCCTTTAAGATCCCCCAAAGGCGATAACTGGCCCTCCACCCTGGATGTCGAGTGGCCCATATTTTTCCTTCCTCTCCTTCTTTCCTCATTGGTTGGTCGTCTCTCCCCCCCCCCCACCCCCAGCAGAGCTGGGAGGCTGGCAGCCCCCAAAACAAACATCCGAGTGTGAACCTGAATGGGGAACTTGTTCAGCGCCCGGGGCACCATGTGCACTGGCCCCCAGCCGGCCAGGGGCCCCTTTGAGATGGGAAGGATTTGCCAGGGTTTTAGCGTTTACAAAACATTCATCTGTCAACGCCCCCACCCTCCGGAGTTCAGCCTTCTTCATTAAAAGCTTTCTGCTCTCTCTTTCCCTCCCTTCCCCCTCTGTTGGTTCCCCCCTCCTCATCCCCCCACTTCTCATTGGGCTGTATCTATCTTTTTTTTGTGTTTCTTTCACCTTGATGGGTCTGTGTGTCTAACCGTTCTCGGTGGATTTTTGTCTCTCTAACCTCTCCTGGCCCCCCCCCCCCACTACCTCTGGATCTGTATTGCTCCCCCACCTCATTATCTGCGAATCTCTCTCCTTCTCTGTGGGTCTGTATCTTTCCTCTTGTGTCTCTTTCCCCTTCTTGGTGGGTCTGTGTCTCTCCCCCTTCTCGTTGGATTTTTGTCTCTCTAACCCCGCCCCCCCCCACACACACACTCACCACACCACCTCTGGATCTGTATTGCTCCCCCTCCCGTTATCTGTGAGTCTCTGTCTCTCCTCTGTGGGTCTCCCCCTTTTCTCTATGGGTCCCTCTTCTTCACCCTTCTCGATGGGGCTGTATTCCCCCTGCCCTTTTCTCTCTGTCTCCCCCCTCTTTCTCTATGGGTCCATCCCCCCCCTTTCCCTCTGGATCTGTCTCTTCCTCCCTTCTCGGTGGTTTTCTCTCTCCCTTCTTATCTTTGGGTGTGTGTCTCTTCTCTCTGGGTCTCTTCTCCCTTCCTCTTTTCTCTGTCTCTCCCCCTTCTCTGGGGTTCTATGTCTTTCCTACTCTCTCTTCGGGTATGTCTCCCTCCTCTTCTGTCTCTTCCATTCTGTGTGTGTTGTTCTCCCATCCTCCCCCCTCCTTGTGTGTGGCCTTGATTCTCATCTCTGTCTCTGTGCATGTCATTCTCTCTCCCTTTGGCCCTCCCCTCTGTCTGTTTCTCTCCTCACTACTCTATCTTGCCTTCTTTTCCTTTCGTTTGTTCACCTCTCTCCCGCCCCCCCCCATCTCTTCCCCACCGGACATGTGTATATCTACTCCATCCCTCCCCCTCCCATCCCCCACAGTGTCTCCAGGCCCTCCGGAGCTGTTGCCGCTGTTGAGTCTGTGGGAGTATGAATCAGCAGCAAAGGATGGCTACAGTCGGGACAGACAAAGAACTCAGTGACTTACTAGACTTCAGCATGGTAAGCAGTCTTTGGGGGCTGTTTAAAGGGCCCGAGGACCTGATTGTCCTGTCCCTCCCCTCCCCCAACTTCTCAGGCCTCTGCCCTGGATCTGTGGAAGAGAAGGCCCTGAGGCCCTCCCTGCTCCCTGCCCCTTTTCACCTCTCAGAGGTAGAAGCAGGCTCCCAATTCTTCCTCTCGACCCCAGTCCCTCTTTGGGGAGAAGGAAGGAAGGAGAGCAAGTTGGCATGGCCTCCACCAGTCCCCTACCTCTGGGGGCGGGGGCAGGGGAAGGGAAGACACAGGGAGTGAAAAGTCAACTTCTCTTGGGGGTCAGCTTGATTGTCTTGGGCTCTGAACAAAACACAACACCCACTATTTTTGGTGCCATTTCGCGCCCTGTTCCCTGCAAGCCAAATATAGTCAAGTGCCTCTGTTCGCTCTTCTCCGAGGACACTCCTGAGGGCTTCCTCCCTTCTGCAGACTTCATTCACTTAAGGGTTCAAGAAGGAAAGCTGTTTATTCAAGAAATTCACATCCCACCCCCAAAGAAAGGACCTTGTCGGATTCCTCCAGTCACTGTTAATCTTAGGACATAGGTAGATGAGTATGTGTTCTGGAAGAGAAAGGGTCCTCAGATATGGAGCTTAGAGAGATCTTCTAGATTTGGGGTTCTGCACCCCTTGGGAAGCCTATGGATGGACCCCTTCTCAACAAAGTTTTCAAATGCAAAAAATAAAATACCTAGGATTACAAAGAAAACCAATTCTATTGAAATACAGGTTATCAAAAAATTTTTTTAAGTTTATGGACCCCAGGTTAAGAACCTTAGTTTTGGGGAAATTGAGACATAGAGGAAGGGAAGTGATTTGACCAAGGTCATTCTGGCAAAATAGTGGCAGAACTGGGCTCAAAACATGTGTCTCTTTCCCCAGTTTCCCCAACTCCAGGGTTCTTTTCTCTAGATCACTGCCTTGAATTATGGGGACACGGGGGACAGCTAGACAGAGGCCGCTATTTCAGAAAGATAATGCCTTCTGCATGAAGCTGTTCTCAGGCTCTCTTAATTCATCGTCTAACCTCTGTGGCTTATTTCCAATATACCTTTGTACATCTGACTGGTACAGAGTTGTTTGCCTGTTGTCATCTCTTAGACTGGGAACCCCTTGAGGGCAGGGCCTGTCTTTTACCTTTCTTTGTATCCCCAGCACTGAGTACAATGTCTGGCACACAGTAGGTGCTTGATCAGTGTTTATTGACTGAGTAGAATCTGCAAGGAGGCTAGCCTGGTTGAAAGAAAGATGAGGTGGGCGTTAGACTGGTGACCTGTGGCTTGGCTTCTAGCTGTACTTAGTGCCATTCCCAGCCCCTTTCCCCTGGGTCTTCTAACATCTTGGCCCGTTCCATTCATCTCTTCCAGCATCCTGGCTGGCCCACCACCTGGCAGGATCAGCCTGGCACAGGAGGTAGAGACCTGGGAGATCTTGGCTTTTGTGAACATGGGCAGATAACTTGTCCTACCTGAACCTCAGTTTACCCATCTATAAAATGGAGGACAGTAAACCCTAATTCACAGGGTTGTTGAGAGGTTCGAATAATAAATTATGGTAAGAAGCATTTTGGAAGCCTAAACCACATAGATAAGGGGGCAGTCAGGTGGCACAGTGGATAGATCACTGGCCCTGGAGTCAGGAGGACCTGAGTTCAAATCTGGCCGCAGATACTTACTAGCTTTATGACCCTGGCCAAGCTATTTAACCCTGACTGCCTCCAAAAACCTAAAAGAAAAAAAGGGCAAACTACATAGATAGGCATTCTTATTAGTAACAATTATTTCAACAGTTATTAGCTGATGATGGAGGCAAACCCATTGATCTTAGCCTCAGTTTCCCCATCTATAACAAAAGCAATGGTGGTGCCATGGGAAAGTCACTGGAGTCCAAAGATCAGGATTCAAGTCCTACATTGGCTGCTCAGATGGCTTTGAGCCAAGAGGTCAAGGTAGACAGAGCACTGGATCTGGCATCAAATACATGAGGTTGTATTTGGCCTCAGACATTTAACTAGTGGTGTAACCCTAGACAAATCACTTTGCCTGTTTGCCTCAGTTTCCTAATCTGTAGATTGGAGATGACAATAGCACCAGCTCCCAGGGGCAGCTAGGTGACACCTATCTAGTGGACAGAGTGCTGGATCTAGAGTTAGGAAGACTCATCTTCTTAAGTCCAAATCTGGCCTCAGATACCTGCTGACTGTGTGACCTTGGGCAAGTCACTTGACCCTGTTTGCCTCAGTTTTCTCACCTGTAAAATGAGCTGGAAAAGGAAATGGTAAACCTCTCCAGTATCTTTGCCAAGAAAACCCTAAATGGGATCATGAAGATTCAGGCACAACTGAAAACGATGAGATCCCACCACCACCACTGCTTCCTAGGGTAGATGGGAGACTCAAATGAAAAAATAAACATAAAATCCTTTGTACACTTTTGAAGGCTATATAAACGTTGGCCACCACTGTTGTTCCTGGGTCCAGGAACTCTCCTGAACCATGTTCTCCAAACTGGTCCCCCCTTCAGTCTGCACAGAAGGAGTGAGGGAAGATCTGAATTCGAAGCTTCTTGACTCCAGGTCCTGTCGGTTTTTTACTCACTGCAGTGAGCTGCCGCTCAAAAGACTTCCCAGTGGCAGCTGCTGGTAAAGGATCAGAGAATAATCCCCTGTTTGGTACTATTTCTGCCAGCCCACCAAATAGCATTTATTAAGCACCTGCTGTGTGCCAGGCACTGTGTGACACCCTGGGGATACAAAGCAAGGCAAGAGACAGCCTCTGTCTTCAAGGAGCTCCCAGTCTGATGGCAGAGACAATGCAGCCAGTTGTAGACAAATAGGATACAGACAGAATAAATTAGAGGTGATAGAGGGGTAGGCAGTAGCATGGAGGGGGATCAGGAAAGGCTTCTTGCGGAAGGGGAGATGTGCTGAGACTCGGAGAGAGGCTGGAAGGAAAAGATAAAAGGTGTTCTAGGCACGGGGGACAGCAAGGGTTGATGCCCAGAGTCGAGGGATGGTGTGTCTTGTGTAAAGACCAGCCAGGAGGCTGGTGTCATTGGATGGAAGAATGGATACTCTATAGATGAAGGTGTTAAAAAAAAGTTAGAAAAGGTGGCCAGGGGCCAGGTTCTGGAGGACTTTAAAAGGCAAATGGAGAATTTCCTGTTAGAGCCCGAAGGCAATAGGAAGCCTGATCTGATGGGAGGGATGAGTAAAAATACAAATGTATAACAAGGAGGGCTTTAGAGCTTTCAAAACAAACATATCCCATCCCGTGAGATATCTTGATGGATCCTGGAGAGCCCCCCACGTGGGGGGAGCCTTGTTCATCCCATTTTACAGATGAGAAAAGTGAATCCAGGTAAGACTTGTCCTAGGATGTACAGTGAATCTATTGCAGACCAGAGATCAGGAGCCAGTATCCCAGGAATGGACATTGCACATAACATGACATAGAGAGTGGGAGTCAGGAAGACTCTTTACGGGGCAGCTAGGTGGCGCAGCGAATAGAGCACTGACCCTGGAGTGGGGAGGACCCGAGTTCAGATCTGGACTCAGACACTTGACACTTAACCAGCTGTGACCTTAGGCAAGTCACTTAACCCCAATTGCCCTGCCTTCCCCCCTTGGGGAAAAAAAAAAAGGAAGACTTTGACCCCGGCCAAAACCCCTGGCTCCTCATCTCAAATGCTACTGCTACCAGCCAGCATTGATGTAGCACTTAAAGGCTTGCAAATCACTGTAAGGATTATCCCATTGCAGCCTCCCAACACCCCTGGGAGCTACGTGCTGTTACTATCCCCCTTTTAAAGATCAGGAAACTGAGCCTGTCAGAAGTGAAAGTCACTGGCCCCAGGGTCACACAGCTAGTAGGTTTCTAAGTCTGCATTTGAATTCAGGTCTTCCTGACTCCAGGCCCAGTGCTGGATTCATTCGCTGCCATGTCAGAAAGGTGGTACCTGGAGAACCTGCCTCCCAGGTGGTTGGGAAGGGCTAGTGGAGGATGAACGCCAAACTCTTTGCAGAGGTTTAACTGTCAGTATTATTGGACCATCTAGTGGAACATGCTTGGGTTTTTTTTTGGCTTGTTTTTGTTCTGGGTTATCTCCACTGCGTCTCATTGCTTCTATAGGAACCTTGAAGGCTTGGGTCATATCTTCCTTATTTTGGATCTCAGCACAGATCTCTACACATGACTGATGCTTAATCATTACTTTTTTAAAATCTCTATTTTATAGAGAAAAAAAACTGATATCTGGGTAAGGATAGAGCATGGAAGCAACTTGACCAAGGTCACCCAATAAGGCAGTGGCAGAGTTAGGAATAGAATCCAGGGCTCTTTGCTCATTTCCCAGATTAAATCCAGTTTGACCTGAAACATTAAAAAAAAATCCATATAACACTCTCCTCTTCTCAGAAAAAAGGCCTGCAAGGAGAGCCAGCTCCACTTGGCCTCCGGAAAGGCGAGTGGTATTTTTAAGGCCGTTTTTTATTTTTTTTTCTGTGCTTCAGTAATTTGGGTTTCTTTTCAGAGTTGTTTTGTCAAACTGAAATGTCCCAGGGCATCAGCCCATAACAGGCATGGGTGGCTGAGATCACAGGCTTGGAGCCCTACCAGGGTGCCCAGGGACCCCAAACACTGGCCTGCTTCTTTTGCCCAGTTCTCAGCAACAGTCGAGTCTGATGAGGCCCGGGATTAATAAACCCCTCTGCCTATTGGGTCAGGCCAGTCAAATAACTTATTCCTTGTCCTTGGTCCTGTGAGTTAAAAAGTATAGCCTTATCTATTTGTCAGAGCCAGAAGGGACCATAGAATACAGGATGTTCAAAGTTAGAAGGGAGAAGAACCATAGAAGCCACTCAGTGCAACCGTCTCATTTTGCAGATGGGAAAACTGAGTCAGAAAGGCAAGATGATTGTCTTCAGCTACACAGAAATTGGAACCTATCTCTCATCAGTATTGTTGTGATGATTGCATGAGATAATTTATGTAAAGTGCTTTACACACCTTAACTTAGGATAAGGAACTTGGCTTCTGATACTTCCTGTGTGACTCTAGGCAAATCGCTTCACCTCTCTGATCTTTATTCTTCTCATTTTTAAAATGGGAATGATATGGTACCTGTTCTTATTAGTGACAAAACTGAGCCTTAGAAGGCAGAGTTCCTAACTCCCCAGGTTAGGGTTTTTTCTGCTGAACCCAATTTCTAGTTATGTTATGATGTGAAAATTTGGGAGGTAAATATAGAGAAGCAGAGTACAGTTTTGAGGACAGACAGGCAGAGGGAGAGATGGCACCCACTGCCCTCCCTTTCCTCTTCCCTTCCTACCCCTTAGAGCAGAGCGGGGGAAGGCTGTTGGGAGGGAAGTGGAGGGGTTGTTTTTTGGTGTGTGTGTGTGTGTGTGTGTATGTGTATGAGAGAGAGAGAGAGAGAGAGAGAGAGAGAGAGAGAGAGAGAGAGGAGAGAGAGAGAGAGACAGAAATGACACGTCAGCTGGGGGCCCCACAGCCCATCCCCTGCCACAAAGCAGAGGGAGGGAGAGGGGAAGGAAGAGCTCACGTGTCTACCAGGAGGTTGGGGGAGGGATCCCAGAGTGGGGGGCCTGGGTGTCTTCCAGGACCGCCCCTAGGAGATGTGTGGGTGGGCAGAAGGTTGTAAAGCAGGTCTATAAATAGCAAGGGGGTGGAAGCCCCCAAAGCAGAAAGCATACCCAAAAAAAAAAAAAGGCTGCCAGTGAGACAAAACAGGAGACAATGCTCAGTGAACTCAGGTTCATTCATTTGAACTCATTTCCACGCACTAGCACCTCAGAGGCCCCAACAGCCAGACCTCTGTTTTAGGGATGAAGTGCCCTATTGTGGAAAGACTTGGCCTCAAGGTCAAGAAACCTGGCTTCTAGTCCTGGTTCTGTTATCTGCCTTGCTGTGTGACCTTGGGCAAGTGATTTCCCCTCTTCCAGTCTCATTTTCCCCATCTAAAAAGTGGCAGCATTGGATTAGGCCTGTTAAGCTTCCTTTCAGTTTCAGCATCCTGTGACTGAGCTATCCCAGGGTGTAAGAGGAAGCCTGATGCACAATGGTTTTGTTTTTGTTTTTTTTTTTAACCTTAGAAGGCCCTACCCAAAATCAATTGAGGTATCCCTGACCTGGAAGGTAGGAACCTTGATCTGGGAAGTAACTTGGTCTGGTTCCCACAGGGAGATAGTGATAGATTTAGAACTAGGATTATCTGGCCCTAAGAACACAAAGAGGCAGAGCTGGGAAGGTCCTTGGAACACAGAATGTCAGAGTTGGTGGGGAGGGAACCTTAGAACACTGGATGGAAGAGCTGGGAAGGACATTAGAACAGTAAATGTCACAGCCAGGGAGAAGCTTTAAATAAATGGCCTTTTAGAGATCTGGTTCCCAAGCCCCTCATTTTACAGGGGGGAATACTGAAGCCCAGAGAGAGGGCCTGATTTGCCCAAGACTATCCGTCCTACCTTATGTAAGTGGATGAGGGCAGGGGTCCAGGCCTCCCAACTCTTGTTCCAGGGCCCTTTGGACCATCCCCCTGCTGCCTTTTGGTCTAGAAGAGTACCAAAGCACTGATTTCAGTGGGTCAATCACTATTTCTTACTGTGCCCAGGTCTTTCCTGGTCAGGCCCTGTAGGAGGAGTAGGGAGGGCACCTCAATGTGAAGTGCTGCCCCTGCCCTCCCAAAGGACTGAAGGGAGCATTGAGCTGTGTGTTTGGAAGGGGAATGCTGTAAGAGCCCTGTGCAGGGAGACCTCACCTCCCTGGCCTGGCTTGCCAGAGAGGCCTCTAGGTGGTCACATCCTGGGTTCGTGGGTAGCTAGCAGTCTCACAAAATCCTGGACTTTAAAGCCAGAGAGGACTTTAGAGAGTCTTTGCACCAGGGTCTTTTCACCTTCTTTTGTGACTTGGACTCCTTTGGCTGTGAGTCTAGTGAAATCTATGGAGGGATGCCTCAAAATAAGGTTTTTAAATGCATAAAAGAAAATTCATAGGATTTTTTCAAAGAAAACCAAGTATTTTAAAATAGAGTTATTTTAGAAAAATGTTTATTGAGCCCAAAATAAGAGCCCGTGAGTTAGTCCATCCTCTTCCCCATTTCATCTCCCATTTTACAGATTAGGAAACTGATCCAGATTTGGGAAGGGACTTGTAAGAGGTCCCCTGCCTCCAACTCCAGCATACTTCCTGCTGGACCGCTCTTTGCTGTATGATCGTGGACAAGTCACTGTACAATGGATGTTAATGGGGAAGGTGCTCTGGGAGAACCTTAAGGCATCAGGGAAGAATGATCTGTTGGTCTTCTCAGGGGACTTGAAGGATAGATCAGACTTAGAGAAAGCAGGAAGGTAGCCCACTCCCAGCAGGGGCATAATCTGTGGGGAAACTGGCTGGTAGCTGTGGCAGGGAAGGGCAAGGAGCCCTCTGAGGCTGGAGCTGGAGCCCTGAGGCCTGCAAACACTAGGCTCAGGCCTGGAATTGCCCCCCAAGGAGAGGCCCGAGCCGAGGTGTCTCTTTCCACTAACTAGCTCTCACAGGCTCGGGTTATCAGACTTCATCTCAATTGACCGTAGTAGAAAGAGTGATGGGCTTGGGAGTCAAGAGGAATGTTGTGTAAGTCCAGGCAAATCACTTGTCCTCTCTGATCTTCAGACTCCTCTGTGAAGTGAGGATCTAAGCCTTGATCAAGTGCCTAAAACTCCATAATGGTTAGAGCCCATTGAGTTCGCATATGGGAATCACTTTGCAAACTTTAAAACTCTCAAAGTGAGTGTTTTTCCACTAAGAAAAGTTATGGCCTAGTGCAGGGGTGGGGAACTTGTGGCCTCGAGGGCCACCTGTGGTCCTTTAAGTGCTCAAGTTTTGCCCAAATCCAAAGGGATTTGGTCAAAGGGCCACACTTGAGGACCTAGAGGGCCACAGGTTCCCCACCCCTTGCCTAGTGGATACAGGACTGGCCTCAGAGCCTGAAAGATCTGGGTTTTAGCCCTACCTCTTACCTATACTGGTCAAATGTGGGATCTTGGGTAAGTCACTACATACCGGAGGCAGCTCCCTTGATATTATAAGTGACAGGAAGGGGTGATGGGCTTTGAGCGATCTTCTACCCAATGACATCCCAGGCCCAGACCTTGTCCCTTTTTCAGGAAGCAGAACCCCAGCCAGGGCCCTGTCTCTCTTATAGCTGCTTAGAGGAAGAGGGATCCCAGCCCCAGAGGGATGGGCTGTTTTTTCTCTTGTTAGGATTTTTTTAATGTTGCTAATCTGCTTAATCTTTGAGGAATTAAATACCCAGGCAGTTTTTTTTTTCAGGTACCAGGGAGGCAGGGAATAAAGAGAGGATGGGAGACAGGCAAGGCCGGGTCTCGTTTCTCTGCTGGGTTTCTACAGCAGCTTTCCATTCACCTCCTCACCCCCCACCCCTCCTCCTGCTCAGAAGCCCTTTAGTGACTCTGAGAAGGTCTCAAGTCCTTAGCCTGGAGTTCTTGAAGCTCCTCTCCTTTGCCTCCCTCCCCCTGTCCCAAGTTTGGCCGAAACCTCCTTTTCCAACCACATCAGAAGACCTGCGATCAGTCTCACCCAGCAGCTCTACTTCCAGAATACCTGCAGCTGAGGTCCCTTCCAGCTTAACATCTGCCATCTCTTCCTTCCTCACTTCTCTACGTAAACAGACCCTTTACTTTTTGTCTACCAGGCCAGTCTCCTCAGTGCCCCTCCATCTGCCATACACACTCGAGCACGCACGCACGCGCACACACACACACACACACACACTCTCTCACACTCTCTCTCTCTCTCTCTCTCTCTCTCTCTCTCTCTCTCTCTCTGAGGAAACTGAGGCCCACTTCATGTGTCAAGGAAGTAGATTGAAACAGGTCCTCGCTGAGCTCCCTCCCACCGGAGTGCTTCTCAATCAGTGTCAGCAGCTAAAAGAGACCTTAGAAATCCATAGAATGACAAGCCCTCAGAGCAGGAAGGGGTCTCCAGTGTCTTCTGGTTCAATAGGATGCACTTCTCTGGTTTCTTTGATCTGCTTGAAGGGTTCTTCCCGGAATGGGGAATCCTCACAAGTTCAAAGGGAGGCCATCCCAAGTTTGGGTAGCCCTGAGCACTTGGTGATTTTCTCACACATAGAGCCTAGATCTTCCACTATGGTTTTTGTCAGTTTCTCTCACTTTCTGCTCTCTAGGGCCAAGCAGAATAAGTGGGATCCTTCTTCCTCAGATATTCAAAAACTGCTCTCCTCTTTTGCCTGCGCCTTCTCTTCTGGAGCCAAACATCTCTGGTCCCTTTAACTGGACCTCTCGTAATAACGTCTTCCCATTATCCTGGTTAGCCTCCTGCATATGTTCCACTTGTCCATCTCCACTCTGTAATTTGTTGCTCAGGACTGGATGGTTTTCCAGGCAGAAGACAGAGGGCCTGGCCACCCCTCGCTCCATTTTCAACACAGGGCGTTTTAGTACAGGCTACCATTGCAGTAATTGTATGATGGCCGTATCTTATGATTGGCGCGTGGCACTTGGAGACCATTAATGCTACCTGGTATTTTTCATGGCATCTGTTGTCAGGCCATGCCTTCCCTTCTGGTTGGTTGAATCCAAGTGTAGGACTTTACGTGTATGCCTCTTAAATGTCACTTTATTTAGATTCAGCCCATCCATTCTAGAGGACAGCTAGGTGGCACAGTGAATGGTGTCAGGCCTGGAGTCAGGAAGACCTGAGTTCAAAATCAGACTTTGCTATCCACATCTAGAGAAAGAATTACGGAGTCTGAATGCAGATTGAGGCAAACTTATTCGCTCTCTTTTTTTTTTCCTTGTTTTTTGGTTTTCTTTCTTTCTCATGGTTCATTCCATTGGTTATAATTCTTTATAACTTGACTGTTGTGTAAATAAGTTTAATGTGAAGGTATATGTAGAACCTATACCGGATTACGTGCCATCTTGGTGGGGAGGGGGAGAAAATTTGGAACTCAAAAACTGTGGAACTGAGTGTTATAAACAAAAAATAAATGAAAATAACAAAATAATAAAATCAGACTTTGGCAAATCACTTACCTTTAATGTGCCTCAGTTTCCTCATCTGTAAAGTGGGGATCATTTTACCTCTCAGGGTTGTTGTGAGGGTCCAGTGAGATATTTGTAAAATGCTTAGCACAGTGCCAGGCACACAGTAGGTGGTTAAAAAACGCTTACTACCTTTTCCATTATTGTTGTTGGAGATTAAAATGTTTAAATGGCACCCTGCCAAGGGCAGATCCATAGTAGTGGAGGACTAGAGACTTCCTTCTAAATTAGCATTGACCTATTAATACTTCTCTTTGGGTCCCACCATTCAGCTAGTTTTGAATCTGCCTCACTTCTATGTGGTCTGTGTCTGTCTTGCCCATAAGTTGATCCTGGTCACAATGCCTTGTTGAAGACTAGGAATGCTATGACATTCCCCATTGGTCTAGTAACCCTGTCCAGAAAAAGGATATTATTCTGGCATTACCTGTTCTTGATGAAGACACACTGTTTCTGTAGTAGGGATTAAAACCACTGAACATCTTGTTTTCCTCCAATGATTTTCCATGACTCACACCGCTGGGCCATGAATGCAGGAGGAATTGAGGCCCCTTAGACTCAGCCATAATCCCCAGCATCTTTCTCTTTGGATGCAGCTCTGGGCCCTAGACCCAGCTCTGCCACTGATTTTGTTAGGAAGCATCAAACTAGTCTTTTCCTTGCTCTGGGCCTCAATTTCCCCATCAATAAAAATGAGAGGTTTTAATTCCTATTATCTGTAGTATTTTTGATTCAACATTATAGTTTTCTTTAAAAGTTCAGCCCTGGGTTAAAAAGATTTTTTTGGATGTTCCACCCCTCCCCATACCAAAAGTTAATCCCACACCTGAACAACAAAGTCTTACCCAAATCTCTTTTTCTTCCCTCCACCCTCTATCTTTCTCTGTCCCTCTGTGTCTCTTTTTGTCTGTTTTTTAGATGTTCCCGTTGCCAGTGGCCAATGGAAAATCCAGGCCCACCACATTGACCAGCACTCAGTTTGGAGGCTCAGGTATCGTGATTTTATTTTCCTTGTTGTTTCGTCAAATATCGAAATAAACCGAAATGTGTTCTGTTCTCCACTCCCCTCCCCACCCCCTGCAACCAGGCCTCTTGCTTGGAGTGACTGATATCGTATCCTGGCTTTCCCATCTCCTGGTCTCTGGTTGTCTGATAACCCAGAGATGAGAAGGACTAAGTGCTATTGACTCCTGGAACAATTTTTGAAGTTGGAGTAGAGGAAGGAGAAATTGGTGAAGAAACAGTGAAAGTAAGGAAGCTTGTGGCTTCCCAGTAAAGAAAATGAACCCTCCCTGGCTTCAGCCTGGGAGAAATGTCTCCCACTGCTAAGTGATCTCCAGGTGTCTTTGCAAGGGCTCTAGGAAAGCTGCTCCTTCAAGGTGGAGGGGTTAACATGGAAGGTGGAAGATTGTCTTAGGGACCTGTCTCTCTACTTACAGATCAAGGCTTAATGGAGGGAAAAGACAGAGTCAGATCTCAAAGCCCCATTCATATTTGTAGCTATCAGTGTTATAAGAGATTAAGGAACAAGAAAGGAGGAGGCCGGAGTCCTGTGAAAGAACTGATTCCTCCCTGCATTGTTTGTAGATGGGAAAGTGTCTACAACACGTGGGCTTGGGAGGTGGGGAATCTTAAGGTTGAAGAAGAGCTAATTCTTTCTACAGAGGACAGATAAATTTCAGAAGGAAATAAATACTTGGAACCTAGATGAAGATAAATGCAAAATCGTGCAGGTAGATTCAGAAATCCAAATGAAGCAGCAGAGAGCTGGTTAGGCTGGGTAGCATTTCCTTTGGGAGGGGAAAAAGACCTGGGGGTCTCAGTGTACCTTAAGCCTAGAATGAGTCACTGATAAGATACATCTGCTTGAATACAATCCATATGAGGGATGTCCTAAGCCCTAGTCAGACCCTAGCTGGAATATCATGGTCAGATCTAGGCATCACACTTTAGGAGATGTTGACAGGCTGGAGCTCACTGAGCGGAGGAGCTCACCATAGAGACACTGAGGTAGAGTACTAGTGCCTGCTTAAGGTTAGTGTAGAAGGGATTCCTGCATCGAGTAGGGGGCTTGAGAGAGCAGTGACTGAGTGGCTTTCACTTTCCCCATTAGTGAGACAGAGTGGTTTTAGCTAGTTAATTCCATGTCCTAAGGACCCTTTAGGCTCTGACAGTCTGTGTTCTGAGGGCCCTCCCACTTTTGACACCCTGTGTTCTAAGTACCCTCCCAGGTCTGACATCCTGTGTTCTAAGGGCCCTCCCAGCTCTGACATCCTGAGTTCTAAGAGCCCTCCCAGCTCTGATGACCCTATGTTCTAAGGGCCCTCCCAGCTCAGACATTCTGAGTTTCCATCCTTGACCTCTTATTCTAAGGTCCCTCCCAACTGTGATATTTTGTGTTTTAACATCCCTCCCCATTCTGACCTTATATGTTCTAATTTTCCTTCAGATACTGATACTGTAGGTTCTAAGCTTCTGGCTGTGGTAGAACACAATTTTGTCCTGCCCCTGCAGGCAGTCTGGAAGGCTGAGTTGGCTGGATAGATTTGCTGTACCTGGCCTAGGCCAGGTAGAAGCTGTCTGGCCACATTAGGGAACCATTAGGTCAGCATGGCCTCAGGGGAGGATGGTGGGCCAGCCAGCCATTGGGAGAAATGCCTTTCAGCCCAGACTGTTAATAACCAACACTGTCCCCTGGGGAAGCCCAGCCTGCTACTGGGGAAACCGGACTGGATTGGGAGGGAAGACTTGAATTTGAATCCCCTGTTCTGCCACTTTTCTGCCTGTATGATTTTGGACAAGCTGCTTGACCTGACCCCCTGGGCCTTACTCTCCCCATTTTCTGAAGCTGAAATGATATCCCTCAGATCTCTGTAACTTTACACCATGTCTTCTGCCCACAACTACCTTGTGGCATAAGGGTGATTATCCCCATTTTATTTTTTTTGTTTTGTTTTTTGAGTGGAGAAGGCAGGGCAATTGGGGTTAAGTGACTTGCACAAGGTCACCCAGCTAGTAAGTGTGCCAAGTGTCAAGTGTTTGAATTCAGGTCCTCCTGACTCCAGGGCCAATGCTCTACTCAATGCGCCACCTAGCTACCCCTCTCCATTTTAGAGAAAAAGAAACTGAGACTCCAAGGGAGGCTGTAATTTGTCTAATCTAGTCGGTGTTGATTTGATGCTGGCACCCAAAGCTAGGGGGATCCCTAAGATCCCTTGCCTCCCTGAATCTTTATTTTCTGGGCTTTTCTCCCCATGGTAAGCAATATCAGAATCCTCCTGGTCTTGACAGGTTTGATTTCTGAGGTCCTCAGTCCAAAAGTCAGTCAACATGCACTCGTTAATTAAGAAATGAAAGATGTTCCTACCCTTGAGGAGTTCATATGCTAATAGAGAGACAACCTGGAAGTCCCTAGGGGGGCAGGCTCTATACAGTGTAAATGGGAGATCATCTTATTGGGGAAGGCAGCAGAAATGGGAGGTCTTGGGAATGCCTGCTGAAAGTGGGATTGGAGCCTCATCCTGGCCTGAGATAGTCTGGTGGCTCCAGCCTCGGGTGATCAGGCTGACTGAAGATCTTTGCCTTTTGCTGGGACTTTGTGGTCGCCCTACTTCCTGTTGTATTTGCTCTGTTCCCTGAATTTCGCAGGAGTGTGTGATGAAGGCCTCCCTTTGATCAGGACAAGGCTTTTGGTTAAGTTTGGGTAAGTTCATAAAAATGTCTCTTTTTAGGCCTGCTCCCCACCAGCTCCCAGAGCCCAATAGTAAACCACTGCATGCCCCTGGCGGGCCTCACATCCCCAAAGCCCTTTCCTCCCAGCTCAGTCTTAGGGCTCTGGGTAGAGAGAAATATTGGAAAGTTTCTTGGCTTTGATGCCTCGTATAGACCTTTGTGAGTCAAGGGGCCATAGAGTGTTGGAGTCTGAGAGGGTCTTAGAACTCTGGAAGTAGAGTGTAGATTTAGAGCTGGGAGGCACCTGAAAGGTAACCAAGTCCAACTCTCTCTACAGGATAGGAAACTGAGGCCCAAAGAGGCCTCACACAGGTAGTGTCAGAGTTGGGATGTGAACCCAAGTCCTCCGTGCTTTTTACTAAAAACAGGAATCCAAAAGAAGCAGCAAGTTGGGTTCTGGGAAGGAAGAGGGAGGGGAATCCTGGGCTGTTTCTGCTGCTTAGAGTAAGGGGTGTTCACTGCCCTGCCGGGTAGCATTCTTTCCTTCTGCTGAGCCTCCTTACTCTGCAGAAGGTGCAAAGCCAAGCAGAGAAGTTCCGTTGTGTAGAGGGAGGGGAGGGAGTCTTGGTAGCTCTCTCAGAAGCTTCAGAAGAAGGGAGTTTCCATCACCATTTGGAGATTAGCTGAAGGAAGAGAGAGATCTTGGAGCTTCCCCTTGGGGTCAGGGCCTTCTGGACAGTAAGCATGGCCTCCACTCTCAGCCAGTGGCTCCAGAAGCTCAGTGATGGATGGCTCTGGGTGACATTTCCCTATCACCAGGGCAGCAAGGATGGATTTTGTTTAAGGGAGGGAAGCACAGAACGGAATGGAATGGGAAGGTCCCAGGGCTGCCCTGGGAAGGCTGGCACAAATCTTGGGCACAAAATACTGCTTTTCAAAATCATATCTTTTTTTGCCACTGACCCCACCCCACCAAAAGCACAAAAACACACACACCCCTCCCTTCCCTTCAGCTATAAACAATGAAAAGAATCTTTAAGTGTCAGAGTCCTAAAATATTTGAATATTAGCATCTTAGAATATTGAATGAGAAGAATCCTAGAATATTGGTGTGCTCAGATTCTGAGCTCTTTAATGGGGGGAGGGGATTAGCTGAAGAGGCAGCAGGTGAGGAAGGGTGATGGGCAGGAGATGGGTTGGTGTTTTGGAGAAGCCTCAGGGAAGTTTGCATTTATCTCCTAATCCCAGCTAGTATCTCTGTTCCTGGTTGGCCTCGTGATGATGATGCTTCTACCCTGTTAAGATTTTGTCCTCGAACCCCAGGGTTTCATGGCCTTTTCTATACCCTCGACTCTTTTGGCAGTTTGGTAAAGCCTCTGGAGTCCTCAGAATCCTGTGTGTTGCCCACATTCGTGATGCTAAGCTTCCACTAGAGGCTAGTGAAAACACAGTCGAAGGAAGGGGTAATAGTAATGGAAACAGCAGATGCCTTGAAGTTCATGAGGGTCTCAGTTGATCCCCATGATAGTCCTGCAAAGTGGTACTATGATAGGAAGTATTATCCCCATTCCACAGGTAAGCAAGCCAAGACGTAGAAAGGAGGGTGACAAGCCCAAGGTCACATGCTTAATAAGTGACCAGGTTCTAGTTCCTGGTGCTTAAACTCCTGGCAGAGTGTCCTTTCCGTCAGACCCCTCACTGCATGAGGGCTCAGAGAGAAGACTCAGTGTCTGTGAAGTTCTCGTGGCACGTCTAGTCCACAGCAGACAGGGACTGTATCTTACTCACCTCTATCTGCCCCGTAGATAGGTACTCCCATGTCCAGTGCTGATCCAGAGTGCACAGGAAGGAAAGCAGCCTGTGGCCAGGGCAGGACAGCACAGTGGGTTGTGCTTATTGACATTTTCTATTGTCTCTGGTGGGGGTTGGGCTGGGCTGGTCCAGTGGTCCTTTTGGACACCTCTCTGGGCTAAGTTCTAAGAGGATGTGATTATTGATCATCACTGTGTCTATATAGTAATCTCCAGGCATGATGTAGGTACCACAGAAGCTGCATGGAAAGGGGCTTGGGAGACTGGGGTTTGACACTCACTATGTGACTGTGACCAAGTCACTTCCTCTGTCTGACTTGTCTGTGAAATGAAAGGGTTGGACTATAGTTACCCCTTCCACCCCTTGGAGGTTGGGCACACGGTGCCCCCCGAGATCTGGAAAATCTGTGTAGTTTTTTGACATTCCCTTCATACCAGAGGAGAGGTCTCATTTTTTTTCTTTTTCTTTTATGGGGTGTTTCTAGTACCTTATTCTAAAATTTGGGATATATTACATAATGCTATATATATATTTCATGCATTTCTGAGTTTCTGAACTTTTTCTGTGTTGTCTGCTGGCCTTTGCATGTCGTCTGTGGCTTCCACAAAATTCCCCCCCAAATTCCCATTTAATTCAGAAAGTTCTAAAACTCTGCCTTTTAAGGGCCCTCCCAGCTCTAAGGTTCTGTGTCCTAAGGGACCTCCCAGCTCTGACATCTTGTGTTCTAAGTCCCTCCCACCTCTGACATTCTGTGTTCTAAGCCCTCTCCCAGCTCAGACATTCTGGCTTTTAGGCCTAAGTACTGTACCATCTGGTACCAGAGTTCTTAGAAATACCCCTATGATGTAGGCAGGGTTGGCTTTTATTGTTCCCTCTTTACTCATGGAGAAACCAAAGGCCAAAGGGTAAGCCACTTGCTAGGGGCACACAGAGTTCATAACAAAGCTGGGACTGGAGTTGAAATTTCCTGTCTCCTGGTAGAGGGCGTCACCCATTGTGGGCATTGTCTCCTGAGGCACCGTGGGGACCTTCTTTTCCCTACCCTCCCACTCTATCCCTGCTAGCATAGTTTGATTCCAGAGATAGGATGGAAAGGGGGATTGAGATGGTGCCTGCCTCCTTCATGATCTTGGGCCCCTCCTGAGAAAGCAGCTCCTTCTCTCCATCCCTGCCTGTGGCCCAGGTTAGGCCCTTCCCCCTGGGGATGGCACCTTATAAAAAGGTATTTTTCTTCTTCCCTCCTCCAACCTCTACTTCTCATTAATCCTGCCCTGGTAAATTGTTGCCCTAGGGAAACCAGCTCCACCCATCCAAAGCAAGAGACAACTCTGGCTTTTTGTGTTCTTACAAGCCAGGCCTCCCACATCTGGGAGCAGCTGAGCCTGGTGGCTGCTCAGGGTGGGGCTTGCCGTGGGCCCCCCGGTCTCCCTCTGGTTGAGATGAGAGGAGGGCTGCTTGTCCTTTGAGGAATGTTCTGCTGCACAGCCCATGCTGATAACAGAGCTCGAGGAAGAAAGCTGCCTCCTGGGAAACCTGGCTACCCTGGCTTGCTTTGGCCTTCCTTACCTGTTCATCTCTCAAGAGGGATGGTGGAGAGAGTGTTGGTCAAATTATTTCACTTAGAGCCTTGATGTCCTCCTCAGTAAAATGGAGGCTGTAAGACCTGCTGACCAGGTGACCGCCTAGTGAGCTTACCTCTCCCAAGCCTCGATTTCCTCATCAGGTATTTGGGATATATGTGTTGTAAGGAAAGTACTGCGTCAGCTTTGTTGTAGAAGCATGACTTTGCCAGACTCACAGATCAGTTAAAATGGCCTTGGGCCTCTTGGGAAACCAGGGCAGGTATGGGGGAGAATAAGGAAGGGGAATAAACATTTTTTAAGGGCCTGGGCCCTTTGCTACCTTTGTGAGGTAGGTGCTATCATCGTCCCCATTTACGGTTGGGGAAAATGAGGCTTGCCCAGGGTCACACAGCTAATACATGTCTGAAGGTTATCATTTGTACTCAGATCGTCCTGACTCTAAGACCCAGCTTTCTTAACTACCCTCTCTAGTTTCCTAGGGGGTGACTCCAACTCTGTGACATCTGTGTTTTATCACACTAGTATTGATCTCCTTACACCTGGCAGTGATTGGGATCTGGGGTCCCCTTGGCATTTTCTCTTCCCTAAGGCCAGCTAACATATTAGGAGGTAGTGTGGTGTTTTGGGAGAGATATTGGGTTTGAAGATGAGGGAGCTGGGAACCCAATCCCAGCCCTCCTTATTCCCAACGTGACCTCAGTTTCCCCATCTGTACTATGAGGCCCTTGGAGCCAGTGATCCCTGTGGGCCTTCCAGTGATGAATCCATGATCTGTGAACCCCGATGTCCCTGTTGCCCAGGTCTGAGCTAGCGTGGCCAGGTACCTCTGGCCGGACTTGTGCCTTCTAGTTCCGCTTTCAGCGCCCAGATCTACAAGGACTGATCTTTCTCTTCTTCCTTCCCCTTCTCCCACTAGGGGCAACATGAGCTGACCCTACCTCCTCCTTTGTGTGTGTTTTTTTTTTTTGCTAGCACCCCGTCTCCTCTCCGAATATCCCAGAAGAGGGGTGTCAGGCAGATCTCTCTGTGTCGGCCCCTCTTCACACATGAGGACGTAGCATAGACAAGGTAGCTTACCTAAGGTCACCCATCGAGGATCAAGTCATGGGTCTGATCTGTAGATTTTTATACCTTTGAGGTCATCCAATCCAACTCGTGTCATTTTGCTGTTGAAGAAAGTGAAGCCCAAGGAGGCTCAGTGGCTTTAAGGTCACTTAGGGATTGTGGGGCATGGTGGAGGGAGGAAGGGAAATTTGAACCCAGATCCTCTCATTCAAGTTGTTGTTCAGTCGCTTCAGTCATATACCATTTTGAAGGTTTTCTTGGAGTTTGTCATTTCCTTCTTCAGCTCCTTTATAGATGAGGAAACTGAGGCAAACGGGGTTAAGTGACTTGCCCAGGTTCATACAGCTTGTATGTGTCTGCGGGTGAATTTGAACTCAGGACAATGAGTCTTCCTGACTTCAGGCCCAGCACTCCATCCACTGTGCCACTGAGCTGCCCCTCTGACTCCAGAGATGGTGCAATTATAAATCTCTCCCCTACTTCTCCATCCTCTCCCCAAATATTCTTCTGCCCTTTCTGGGAGTGATGTCTAAAAAGCCCAGCTCGGACTGACTTGGGAGGTAGGAGCTCCACATCACTGAGGATGTTCAACCAGAGGCTGAATGTCCACTCATCAGGGATGCTGGAGGGAAGATTTTTGCATTGAATAAGAGGTCATTGGAAAGAACCTTAGTTCTGTTGGAAGTCTTCAGTATCTGTGATTTAAAGAGGCAGGTTTAGGTCTGGAGAGTCTCTGGTTTTATACTCCAGGAGTATAGAGTTCCTGGTTTTGAATTTTTAAGGTTTCTGAGTCATCATGATACTCTAGGGATCTAAGGTTCCATGTTCTAGAGTTTTGAGTGAGGTTCTGATGATGGTTCTAAGAAAGGTTTAATCAAAGACTGCATGGTTCTGTGTTTCCTAGTCCCTCTCCCCTTAGTTCCACTGGTCAGAAATCACCAAGGTTCCTTGTTTCAAAGGCTTATGAAAAGCCCCTCCCCATCACCATTTTCTCATAGCAAGAGGGGGGAAGCATTGCTGACCATGGCCGCCTGTTGCCCTCTAGTTGGCATTTTGCTTCTGAATATCCAGCAGCATTAGCATAGGGATGTCCTCACCTCGTTCCCCCCACCCTCCAAGGAAAAGTGGAGCTCTTGTTTGTCTCCCCTTGAATTCTTACTGCCCCCACCCATGAGCACCCAACCTCACTGGAGAGGTGTGGAAGCCAGAGTCCAAAGACTTGCCCAGGGTCACAGAATTGGGACTAGAACCCAGGTCTTTGAATTGCCAAGTCTGGGCTCTTCCCTGCATTATTAGGTGTGGGTGTGTTGTAGACTCAGGGGTTCTTAACTCTTTTTGGGGGGTCATGGATCCCTTTCTCAGAATATTTTTAAATGCATAAAATAAAATCCATAAGACTTCTGTAAGAAACCAATTATATTGAAATACAGTAATCAGATTAAGCAACTCTGTCCTAAATGATGGACAGAGAAAGAGAGGCTAGTGGGGACTCAGCCCAGTAGATGTTCTTTCTAAGGTTAGAATCCTTATGGACTGGTGTGTATGGACCTGGGAAGGAGTGGGGTTATTCCCAGAGCAGTGGAAGAGACAAGCTGGGGCTCACCCAAGTTCTTCTGATTCAAAGGTGTGTGAGCAGGACAGCAGTGACCTAAACTGGACTTGAGAAGATGGTTCTGGCAGCTTCTTCAGGGGATTAATAGGAGGAGGCAGAGAGAAAAGGGCCAGGTTAGACCATTCTCCAGAGAGCCATTTGGAAGCAGCTCCCCAAAACCAGCCCCTCCCAGCTCTCTTACTCTCTTTCCCTCTTGTTCAGCTCCCCTTTTCATTTTGTTTTAAGTTTCTATTGATGCCTTTTGGGTTTTTTTTTTTAACACCATAGTTTCCCCAGTATCCCCTCCCTTCCCCTCCAAGAAAGCCATCCATATAACAGACAGTTGTGAAAGACAAAGAAGAAAAGGACTGGGGATGGAAATCTGGATAATTAATTGATCAGTGTATCAGAGGAGTCTGAAAATCTGTTCGGGTGCACCCCTACAAAGGGGTGGGCGTGTCTTCTCAGTTCTTCTTCAGAGCCTGGGTAGTTCTTTTCTTATTTTCTTGGTAGTTCTGTGGTCACCAGGCCTGTACTCTTGGCTTCCTCGAATATGCATCAGTTTGTGGAGCTCTTTCCTCGCTTTTCAGTCTACATCACATTAGTCACCTCTGAGGGCACAGCGGGGGATTCCATTACATTCTTAGGCCACGGTATGTCTAACCCTTCCCTCCCCGCTTTTTTTAAATATCCTTCCGCCTGTCCTAGGACTATTGGTGTGTGTATAGCCTTGTTTGGGTAACAGTTCCTGGGGCTGTGAGTCATGGGCAAATAGGGCCTGAGGCACTAGGGGGTGGCACTTAAGAGCTTTTAGCTCAGCCCTGGTTTCTGGGCCCATTGTTCCAACAGGATAATGGGATTACTTCCTGAGGCCAAGGCTGTCTCCCAGCCCCCTCTATTAAAAAAAAACATCCACCCTTAACAACTTGGCTTTTTCTCCCAAGTATCACATTGTCCTATCAGATGCCAGGAGTATTAGTGGGTGCTGGTCAGACCCAGAACCACTGTGGGACTAGTTAGCTCAGAGGAACAAGGCAGGAAGAGTTGTTCTTCCTAAGCAGAAGTCAGGGTTGGCAGGTGCCAGGCTTGCTGTCAGGAGTGTCTCAGCCCTCATCTTCTCCCACCCTCCAACTGGGCAGGTGCCATGAAGATAATGGCTGGAAACTCCTGCCAGAGGGAGCGACCAAGGCCCATCCTAGCTGGTAAGTCCAGCACCTTGTGCTCAGGTCCTAAGAGGGAGCAGGGACTGGGGGTGGGATGGGAGGAGGTGAGGAGAGGAGTGGAAGTGCCTGGCAGGTGTTTTTCTCTGCTACTGCCAGCTTAGTGCCCTGCTGTGTGCTCAATGGGCTGCTAGGTATATAGTTTGTATTGTTACTTCTGCTTTTCATCTATATAGCCTGGGGGAAATTACTTCAACTTTGGAAGCCTCAGTTTCCTCATCTGTAAAATTAGATGGCCCCTGAGGTCTTTTCCAGCTCTAAATCTAGGCCCCTACAAACAGTGGGGAGGATGATTCGTATGGGGCCGTCATCCAAGTCCTTCTGTGGACAATGACTGAAGTGTAAATTGTCTGACCCTTTTGGGGGACTCCCACGTGCTCTGATGACAGGAAGAGTAATATATTCATGCATTTTTGCATTTGTTCATTCAGACAACCAAATGTTATTGAGTGCTGGCTCCCATGAGGGACACAAAGAAGTGAAAAGGGTTATGTGCCTGCTCTTGGGGAGCTTCCACTCTGGTCAGAGAGGTGGTATATGGAGGAGCAACTCAGATGCAGAGCCTCTGGGGATACAGAGGAGGGAAAGATTGCTGCTCCCCACCCCCCAGCCAGAAGCATGGGTGCTGACCCAACCTCCATTTCTGTTTGAGGGGCTTTAGAGCTCACCTGGCCCAATTCCTATAGGCAGGACTGATCCGGTGGGAAGGACTCTGCCGCTCCCGCTCAAGCCAGGAGGGACCCGGATGTCCATCCTGGCGGGGGCACTCGCTGCCAGTAGAACTTTGGACAAGTCCCCTCAGAACCTGGTTTCTTCTATTCTGTAAACCTTAAAGCTGCCTAGAGACTTTTATGGTGGTTTCGAAGCTTGGAAAACGGAGGCCCAGGGTAGGAACGTGTCCTGGCCAGATTAATATAGCTAGTTTGGGGGCAGGGCTGAAATTGGGACCCAAGACTTCTGACTACAAAGCCAGCACATTTTCCTGGATATCTCCAGGTTGGGGAGGGGAGGGTGGCATATTCAATGGAGAGGGAACAGCATCGAAGGAAATCTGGGGCCACGGCAAAGGATAAGGCTTCTTCCTCAACAGATGAGTCATTGATTGTGGTTGTAATCTATAGGTAGGGAGTGGTGTGATAGAATGGAGAAGTGTGTTTCCACAGATGGAAGTGTGCCTGGCTGTCTGTCTGTGTCTGGAAAAGGCTTTGACAAAGCAAGGCACTGGGAGCCTAGAGGAGAGGGCCAGATGCCCCCAGGTGAATTTGGAGAATCTGATTTCTGACAGAGCCTTAGCTTGTGGAATAGGATCTGGTGTGGGCAGGTAGAGAGAGAGGTGGAGGCATCCTACAGTACTTTTTTTTTTTTGGTTATTTGGCAGGGCAATTGGGGTTAAGTGACTTGCCCAAGGTCACACAGCTAGTACATGTCAAGTGTCTGAGGCCGGATTTGAACTCAGGTCCTCCTGACTCCAGGGCCGGTGCTCTGCTCACTGCAGCACCTAGCTGCCCCCCTACGGTAATATTAAGGTGGGACTGAGTAGTGAGGAGACTGCTGAAGATGAATGGAAATGCTGTTAGGATGAGAGTCAGAAGCTTGGGGGTGGAGAGAGAACAAGTAACCAGTGGGTAGATGGGTGAAAAGTACAAGTCCCAGTCCTAAAGGTGCCATCGTGGCCATGGGGAAAATGCTTCACTTCCAGTCAGATATTTTTTCCTAAGGAGAATGCCCAGTTGTCTGTTGTTCACACACATTTCATGCTTCAGGCCCTGGCAGGTCCTGTAAGTGCTAGCGGAAAGAGCCATAGATTTGGAGATAGGGACAAAGTTTAAATACCAGTTCTGCTCCGTAGGTGGCTTTGGACAGGTCCCTTCCCCTCCCTGGGCCTTGGTCTCCCCTATTGTAAAGTGAAGGAGTTGGCTTGGATGACCTCCAAGGGTGCTTCAGCTCGCCTTCCTTCCTGTTGTCTTTAGAACTGATAGCTTCGGGTAGAAAAGCTGCAGAGAGGTTGGTTTTGACCAGATACGTGGCTATATGGCACATAGAGTATACCATATGTACCTTCCTAATAATGAGTCGTCCAAAAGCGTCATGGGGTTGCCTTGGTGGTTGCCCATCGCTTGGATGTCTTCAAGCAGAGGGTGAATGTTACCCTTAGTCAAAGGATGTGTTCTAGAGAGGCTTCCTAATCAGGTATGGCTTGAGTTGGCTTTCGTTTGAGGTCCCTACCAACATGATGCCATGAATCCCCCTCTACCTCCCAGCAGGACCTAGGGCAAAGAGCAGAGGGATCAGAGTCATTGGGGGAATCACCCACACTCCAGAAAGTCCCCCTGGATCTTTCACCTCGATTTTTCCAGGGGTCCTTTCCCCAATGCTCCCCTTCCTGGGGACTGCCTTTCTCAAACCCCTTCAGCCTGCCCTGCTGAGCTGTGTACCTGTACCATACCTGTTGGAGAAGTTGGCACCGGGTGTTCCTTTAGCTCAAGATTGGATATGTACCACCATGGACAACCTGGAGTCATAAACATCTGACATCCTCCTACTAACTTGCTTTCTCTCATTTTATAGCTTGCTGTGCTTGATCCTGTATGGCTTGAGGTGAATTTCATTCTTTTAGCTTAATTCTCTTTGGCAATTTGGCGCAGCACTAAACCTGGAGAGCACTTGTCGTCTTTGCCTTAATTGAATATAGGAACTTCATAAAGAAGAGGAAAGATGATTTGAAAAGTGATTGTATAAGCAGAAAAGATGGTGGTGGGGGCAACAAGATGCTCAGTCAAGATCATCTCTGAGGGCAGAGCAGGTAAAGGGAGAAGTGGGCAAGACCAAAGGCCGGCGGATGACAACCAGGCAGGTGTTTCCCCGATTTGGGATCTCACCGAGGAAGCCATTTCCAAGGAGGGTGGAAACTGGATGGCACTGGAGGTGAGGAGAGCAAGGATTCTTTCTATGGGTCATCAGAGTGTTGGTGGATGTCATTGAGGCAGGTGACTGGGGGTAGTGGAGACAAGGATTGTGAGTTATTTGCTGTCCTCTTTGGGACCTCAGGCCCATCTCGGCTGTTAAGGCCCTCCATGGTATACTTCAGAACTCAGGATCATCCAGGCCTCACCCCTGTTTTACAGATGGATAAATTGAGGTCCAGGGAGTGAAAGCAGTTTAGCTCAAGAGTATGCCCGTATTTGACTCCTCATGTCGTCCTGACAGCAGCCGTGGAGGCAGATCATCATCTTTGCCATTTTCCAGATGGGGAAAGTGAGACCTAGAGAAGGGTCAGTGACTTGTCCAAGGTGACATTGATGCTAGAATCCAGGTCTCCTAACTTCTGAGTCAGGCCTCTTTCTTATTATACTCAGGCTGTTCCCAGGAGCTTATTGATTCTGCCTGAGACCTGGGGTGGGGCTTGAGCCAGGGGAGGAGAGCTGGGAACCTTTGTTTAAGGAAAGACATTGGGGTGGGAGCAGAAGAGAGAGAGCAAATGGAGCTGCCTTTGAAGTTTGTCCCCAACTCCCATCTGGGCTGGGCTGGGCTTTGATGTGGAGGATTCTGAGGGTGGGGGTTGGGGTGAGGGTCTTCAGAGCTGAAGCACAGAGCTCTCTGCTTAGTAAATAACAAAGAAGAGAGGGAGGGGATTCCCCAGTGAGGTTAAAGCCTCCCAGTGGGGGCTGGGAAAAGAGGCTCACCTCAATCCTTTTGTTGTCTCCTTCCCTCCATCTTAGCTCCACCCCTCTGGCCATCCAGCTTCAGACACCCAGAATGTCAGAGCTCCACAGGACCTTAGAATCAAGGATGTTGGAGCTGGTCAGGGCCTCAGGACCTATGATGTTGGTTCTGCAAGGAGGCTCTCTGAATCTAGAATGTTGGAGCTGCATAGTACTTTAGAACCTAGAATATCAGACCTGGTCAGGCCTTTAGAACCGTATAGTGTTGTAATGAAAATGCTTTGACCACCTGAAAGTGTTCGTGTACACGTCAGCTGTGTACTCCAGCTTCCCTCTTGCATCCTACTCAGTGCCCGAAAGTGGGTGGGACATACAGTAGGTGTTCAGTAAGTAAGGACTAATAGTTGGCTGGTTGAAGGGCTCATTCTGGGTCTAGCTTCACTCATCTATATCATAGACAGGCTTCTTAAATTTTTTCCACTTTTGACCCTTTTGGTGCTTCTGTGTGTTTAAGAAGCGCTGAAAGTAGGGCTCAGAATGCCGACTATGGCGCGTGTGTGTCATGAGGTGATGCTCAGAGGAAGGTATGTCTGGTTTACTTTGGGAAGCTGTACTCTCCTGATCGCCTTTTCACCACCTAACAAGTCGGGATGTGTGTCGTGGGACAAACAGGGCCTACCGTTAGGACTCAGTATCAAGCTGTTCTTCAGGAGCAGGGAACTAAGTTATCTCATGCTATGGACATCATGATTCCTGCCTCCCTAAGTCTCTGTTTGTGAAGAGAATTGTGGGGCCCTGGAGGACAGGTCGGGTGACTCAGCTCCAGTCACTCAAGGATCACTGGGGGATCTGGGAGGCCAGTCAGTCCCTCCTCCATCACTTTCCATTTTAAGTAAAGATTTTACATAATCAATGGCCTTTCCGAATCCAGAAGTGCTTGGCAGCCTCAGAAATAGGTCACATCTGTCCTTTACAAGCTGCTTGATGGCCAAATAACAAGAGTTCATCAAGCCCTGACGCTTCCCGTCAGGGGCTGATTGCTCAGGCCAGGCTGAGGAAGGAGCGGGAGGCCGTGTGCGTCTGAGGGCACTTCTTGGGTCTTGGCCACCCACTCACTTCTCCAGAGATGGACTGAGCCATCCATGCCAGGGGTGCCGGTGGGAGATGAGGGAGAAGTTTGGATGCTGGGTCAGTCCGAGGAGTAATATGACAAGGGAGGCCCTTTTTATTAGAATGGGTCAACTTCCTAGTTGGAATTTGGAGGACAAGAAGTATCCTCTCAAAGCTTAGAACAACAGGCTCAGAGGATTTAGAGCCAGCTAGGGCCTTATAAAAACTTTGCCAAGGGGAAAACTGAAGTTCACTGAGGGCCAGTGAGTTAGCCAACATTCCATAGCAAGTGAGTAGCAGGGCTGTGATTTGGGACCTGGGGTTCTTCCTCCTCCTTTACCCTGAAACTCCAAGAAGCTCTTGGAAAAGTTACCTCCCCTCGCTGGACCAAAATGTCTTTATCTGTGAAATGCAGATGTCAGATTCCATGATGTTTCTTTCCAGCTGTATCAAACATTCTGTGAATCTCCCGTGCTAGCCTCCTCAAAAACTCAGGACCCTGGAATCTAAATGGATCCTACAGTGTAATTGAGTGCTGTGGGAAGAGCTCTGGATTCAGAGTCAGGTGGTTGTTCAGTTATTTCAGTGATGTTTGACTCCCCATGCCCCATTTAGGGTTTTCTTGGCAGAGATACTGGAATGTTTTTGCTATTTCCTTTTTCCAGCTCATTTTACAGATGAAGAAACTAAGGCAAACAGGGTTAAGTGACTTGCCCAGGATCATAAAGCTAGTAAGTGTCTGAGGCCACATTTGAACTCAGGAAGATGAGTCTTCCTGATTCCAAGCCCAGTGCTCTATCCCCTGCTCCATCTTGCCGCCCTTTGGAGTCAGGCCTTAGGTTCAAAACCCACCTCCATAACTTATATGACCTTAATGCAATCATCTCCCTCTCCTCTCTGGGCCTTGCTTTCTTCCCCTGTAAATCGAGAGGGTTGGGCAATCTTCCCTTGGAGGTCCCTCCTAGATCTAGATGGCCCATCCTAAGACATGTCTTAGTGACACCTAGCCAGCCCTCCAGCTTCCTTCAAGCAGACAGGTATCAAAACAATTGATTGGGTTTTTCCTCAAGCAGAGGGTATAACTCATGTGTCCCCCTCCCCCAATGCACTTCTCCCCCCCCCCCAGCTCCTCATTCCTGCTCCCTCCCCACCCTGATACCCTCCACCCCACTGCTTTGATTGTGACAACTGTTAATAGGCTAGAGGAAAGCACAGCCCTGCTCCTTTCGGCTCCTTGAAGGCTCAGCTGCAGCCGCAGGAAGTTGTTCAGGAAAGCTCCCCCCCCCCACACCCCCAACCTTGTTGGGGGCACAGGACAGGGTTGGCTGTCTCAGATGATTTTTCCTGGGGAACTGACTCACCCTCTGTCTCGGCCTCTCGTGTTTGGCCTCTTATGTTCCCCTCCCTCCCGTTCTTGTCCCTGGTGACAGCACCAATCCCTTGTTTACCTCTCTCTTATGCCCACCCCTCATCATCCCCCTCTGCCTTCCGCCCTGCCCTCCCTTCCCAACAAGGCTTGGGAGCTGTTTTTTCCTCTCCCTTGGAGGAAGTATACAATAGCACGATGAATTGTTGAGAATAATGAGACCATCTGATGGTGTGGAAATCCCCCTGCCTTCATCCCTACCTCCCAGATCCCCTTCCCCAAGTAAGTCACAAATATTTACCCAAGTAAACAGGAGGAGGTTATGAGGTAAGCAGTTGTATGAGCCAAGAGGCCTTCGGTGGGGGGATGGGGACTCTTGGGCTGAAGCTCTTGTTTGGGGGCCTTCCCAGATAGAGGTCCACCCAAAGACTCTGCTAGACTGTCTTCTTCTACCCCAGGATTCTAAGCCCCCTCTCCCTCTGCCCAACGGCTCCAATGGGACTTGAAGAGCTGGTGGCAGAGGAAGTACAGGGTATCGGGAAGAGGGCCAGGCTTGGAGGCAGGATCTGGAGTCAGAACCTAGTTCTGCTGCTTCCTTGCCGGTAGAGACAGTGTGGCTTGGTGGGAAGAGCCTTGGACTTTTAGTCAAGAGATTTGTGTTCAAATCATGCCTCAGACATTTAACGAACTGTATGGTCCCAGGGAAGTCACTTAATGCCTTGACCTCAACTTCCTTATCTGTAAAATGGGGCGTTAAGAGTAGTCATTTGTATGCCTTTTAAAGTGTTCTAGAAATGCCAGTTATCATCATTATTGATGTTATCAAGACTCCCTGTGGGACTTTCTATGTCCCTTCCTTCTGGCTAGACTAGAGATTCAACTTCTCCCTCTGTATCTCAGATGGTCTCCGAGTTCCCTGCCACCTCAGTGCCCTAGGTGGAGCAGAAGGCAGCCACCCTGGACTTAGCCTCAGCCAGCCAAAGATGGCTGCCGGAAGCTCTCCTCCCTCATCCCCAGGCCGGGAAGCTGCAGGCTCACCTTCCTCTAACTGAGTGGGGTGCTAGAAGAAAGGAGGGAAAATCCCCCGTGTCCCAACAGCCTTTGGGGGCCTGCCTTCAGCCGCCCACAAACCTGGGTCAAACTCTTGCTTCTCATCTAGGTGTGAGGTTTGGGAGGGTGGGGAGCCTGTGATCAGTGATGCCCTCATCCCTGGATTCCCAAGTCCCCATTTCGGATGTTTCTGCAGGGCATTGTGGGGCACTGGAAAGAGAGAGTTGCTATTTCGGTCCACATCATTCAGTGAGCACTGGAGAGCTGGCAAGGCCGGCTAGTTCCTCCTTCCTAACCTTCGGGGATGTCACGTCCAAGAGAAGCAGCAGCCCCTGGTTGAAGCACAGAGCTTTTAGGGGCTCTAAGAACCTATAGCTTTGGGAAGCTGAAGAAGCTAGCCATCCCTTCCCATCTTTCTGGGTGAGAAGGATGGGAAAGACAGCCCTTCTGTCTTCAGCCTGGTTTCAGTGAGATGGTCACCTGAGAAGAACATTGATTATGTATCCTAGGGGACTGAGGAAAGGCTGCAGAACACTATTGAGAAAAGGCATGGGATGTAGTGGGAAGAGTCCTGGACCAGAGGCCAGGGCCCTGGGTTCATAGCTCAGCTTTCTCGTTGACCTCACTGAGTGATCTTAGACTGGGCTCTTTCTCTCACTCTAAGTCTGCTTCCTCAATAGTAAAATAGACAGGAATAAGATACCCCCTACAGGCTTGTGATGAGGCTTCAATAAGAAGGTAAGCTTAAACCATCAAGAGCTGAGTTATCATTGTTATCATTGGAAGTACAGGGTATCAGGAAGAGGGCCAAGTTTGGAGGCAGGGTCTGGAGTCAGAACCTAGTTCTGCTGCTTTCCCAACAGAGACAGGTTCTAAGGGCCCTCCCAGGCCTGACATCCTCTGTTCTAAGCCCCTTCCTGATACCAACGTCCTCTGTTCTAACAGCCCTCCCAGCTCTTACATTCTCTGTCCTAAGGGCAGTTTGAGCTCTGGCATCCTGTGTTCTAAGGGCCTTTCCAATTCTAGGGGCCTCCCCAGATCTGATGTCCTAGATTCTGTTCTAAGTCTCCCATTCCCGGACTCCTGTTTCTGGCTAAGGCCTCAGGGCAAGCTAGCCAGACCTGGAGCCTGAGGCTGGAGTCAGACTCCTGATTTGCCTGGGAGCCTCTGCTGAATGGCCCTAGGGATCCCTTTGGCTGTTACACTGAGCAAGCCAGCAACCCCCCACCTTCTGCTTCCCAGGGCCAGGGTCAGCTTGGGGGTAGGGGAGTCAGAACACTTTAGAAACATAAATGGCTGAAAACCCAGACTGGGGCTGCTGCTGTTACTGCTTCCAAAGTGCTTCCCAACTATGACTTCATTGACTCTTCTCTTACAATAATACTGTGAGGGAGGTGGGGCTTTTTAGACCTATTATACAGCTAGACAAACTGAGGCCCAGAGACCTAATGGGACTTGTTCGAGGACAGGTGGCCAGCCTAGGCCTGGAACCTAAGTTACCTGCCTCTCTGGCCAAGGCTTGACTCCAAGCCATGCCCTCAGATGGGATCAGTGGGCCAAGGCGTGGGCCAATGCCCCACCCTCTCCCTCGTGCTGTGGCTTCCCCACCCTCCTGGGCCATGGGCCCCAGGCCACCTTGCCTCACCAGGCTGGGGTGGGGCAGGATGGCTGGATCCCAGAACAAAGCGGCTCATTCTCCAGGGGAGTGGGCTGGAGGCGGCTCTCCTCCTTCTCCAGGATTACTCAGACTCACTGAGGTACCCTGGAAAGGGCATGAAGCTGAGGCCCAGCCAGGGGGAAGTGATAACCCATAGTGACACAGGTAGAAAGGCCTTGGCCACATTTAGACCTGATTCATTTGTTTCCCCTGCCTCATCTTACCATCCCATATCCCTACTGAGCCAAGCATGGCCACAGGCTATGTGGTTTAGAGAAGCGAGCGCTGCATTTGGAGTTGGGGGACCTGCTTTTGGATCCTGCCTTGGCTGCATACATTCCACCAATGTGGCTCTGGGGGGTCCCTTCCCCTCTTGAGGACTCCATCTCCATCATCTGTAGGAAAGAGGGGCTAGGACTGGGTGATCTCCAGAGTGCTTTGATCTTTGCCGTGCCTTATGGGCCCCTGAATGGCCTCAGTTCCCATTCCTGCCCAAGTGACCTGACAGGGCAGGGAATGGATTTTCTAGTGATTATGGAAGGGTCTAATCACCGAGCCAGGGCTGAGGACTAATGCCAGGAAGAGAAACCCCCACTGAGTTTTTCCTACTTGAGGCCAAGAACTGTCCCTTCTGGAAAAAGGCAAATGAGGTTTCTCATATTCCTGAGCAGGGAGTGTTGTGACCATGCTGGGAGCAGCCTCAGAACATAAAACGTAGAATGTTTGGTGACCTAGGAGGGACCTTAGGATCAGTCAGTCAATATTTATTAAGTGCCTATTACGTGCCAGGCCCTGCCCTCAAGGAGCTTCTAGTCTAACAGGGGAAACAACATGCAAACATACAAAGCAAGCTATAGACAGGATAAATAGGAAACAACAGAGAGAAGGGGGAGAGATTGGAGGCAGGCAGACCCACCTATTGCAATGATCCGGGCTTGGGGTGATGAGGCCCTGTACCAGAGGGGTGGCAGTGTCAGAGGAGAGAAGGCGGCATATTGGAATGATGGTGCAAGGGTGGAATTGACAGGCCCTAGAATACAGAACGTTGGAACTAGGTGGACCTTTAGAGTGTAGAATGTTAGAACTGGATGAGACCTTGGAATGTAGAATTTTAAAGACCTATCTAATAATGAGTAAGAGATGGGAAACCTAGAAGTCAACGAGGTCGAGTGACTAGCCCACAGTCACACAGATAATGGGTGTTTTGGAAAGAGTTCTGGAGAGTCTGAACATGTACATTCAAATCCCAGCTCTGCTAGTGACCAGCTCTCAGGTTCATTAATGGCTTAACTGTCCGGGCCTCTTTGCCTCGTTTCTAAGTCATCGGTGTCTCAGATCTACTTCTTTGACATCTGTAAGGATTTATCACTTACTCCCCGTTGGGGCTGTTCACTAGGGCATTAGGTCGTCAGAGTCTGTGTGAGGATCCACATGACTTTGCTTTTGCTTTTCCTCTTTTATGTCTCATTATTTTCTATAAATCTTCTTGTGTTCCTATTCCTCATTTGTTCTGGGATCATGTTGTGATATTCTAGGCTTGGTATTCATCAGCTACCATTTTGTTTCCCCATTTGGCACTTGTGGACATTTAGATTGTTACTGGTTCGTCATAATTACAAAAATTACCAGTATCTTAAAAAATAGCCATGACGTCATTGGTGTGGATACAGATCATGCTGCTACAGATACTTGAACGGAGTCTTCTTTTTCCCTTCCCCTTTGGTTGGAGGAAATTCCCAAGAATAATATGATTGGGGGAGAGCTGCTCATTATTTTTATAACTTGTGTGTGCATATATACACATGTGTGTGCATGTGGATGTGCTAGCAGGGACATTCCCTTACATGTGTGTATGATAGCAGAGGGCCCCCCCCCTTATATGTGTATGTATGTGATAGCAGGGGTCTCCCCCTCCCCTTTACCTGTGTGTGTGCTAGCAGGGAACTCCCCCTCCCGTGTGTGGGGGCCCAGGTGCCTATGCTAAGCAGGGACCTCCTCCCACCCCCAGCAGTGCCCTGGGAGTCCAGGTTTTCCCAAAGCACTGTCCACACTGGAATTTGGTCCTTTTTCTTTTTGCTGCTCTGGCTCATGTGAAGGTGTCCTCAGAGTTGTTTTAGTTGGTGCTGGTTTTGTTATTAGGGAAGTAGGGAAATCTGTTAGAACACAGAACATCATGGATGGTGGGGCTCTTAGAACCCAGAAAGGGTTCTAAGGCCTTTAGAACACAGAATGTTGGAAAAATGAGGCATCAGCCTTATAGAACACTAGCTATTGCTAGGGAACCTAATCCCACAAAGCACCTGGGTTTTGTCATGTCTTGGGCCATCTATGAGCAACACTATAGGAGTTCAAAGTAAAGAAGTTCCAGGGGAGGGGGGGGAGATGATATTTATAGCCGTGTGCCACAATCAGCATGTTCCCGTGGAATGTCAGGTTGCCGGGTGTTCTGAGGGACTTCTCAGGAGCTGGCACTGCCCCCCCTCCCCCCAGTCACCCTCTGACCCCAAGGCAGGACACAGAAGCCTTTTGTCCACAGCCCGGTTTCCTCACCTCTGTCGTGGAGGCGAGCCTGTCAGCCTACAGCCAGGGAATGCCATAGGGGTGATGCAACTAGCCACCCGCAGCCAAGGACAACAGTGGAGGGAAGCATTATTTGTGCCAGTGCTTGTTGATGCCCTTCTTTGCTGGCCTCTGTCCCCATGCCCCAGATCACATGGTGGGGGGGGAAGCTCCTGGCCTCCCTTAGTGGGCCCAGGGTGGAGGGCTTCTAGCTTGAGCACACTTCGGGCAGTTCCACAAAGAGCCTTTCACCGGGACAGGAAACTGATTGGGTATAGAGGAAACTGGGGCCATAGACACCAAATTTTAGGCTAGAACAAAGCATCCTGATGAGCAAATCAATTTTTTGATATTATAGAATGGAACCAGCTAGAACCCTGGACTGAGGGCTGGGAGAGCTGAGTGTGCCAGTGCCCCAGTGTGACCTGAGAAAACCACCCTCTCTGAGCCTTTATTTACCTTCCTGTAAATGTCAGAGGATTGGACTAAATGATCGCTAAGGTCCTTTCCAGCTCTGACATCCTGGGTTCTAAGGACCCTCCCAGCCCTGACATTCCACGTTCTAAGGGCCCTCCCAGCCCTGACATTCTATACTCTTGTCTTAGCCTTTATCCTTCTTGTCCTAAGGATCTGTCTGGTGCTAACATGCTGTGCTTCTATGACTCTTTGTCACTGGTAGTCCACACTAGATCCTACTTTGTGACCTTGAGTAAGTCACTTCTTTCCTTTATTCTGTTTTCTTTGTCTGTGTAATGGGCACAATGATTAGCAGTATACCTGAAGCACCTGCCGTGTATCTAGCCACTTTATAGCTTCCAAAGAGCTTGGCTCCCATCTCCCTGGAGTCTTACCACAGCCTGGCGAGGAAGGCAGGCCAGGTGTCCTCGCCATTTTACGGGTGAGGAAATTGCCCCATCGCCCCAATTAGGGGTGGGTGGTGTCCAGCTCAAGTGAAATGGACATAAAAATACTTTGAATAGCATAAGGCACGCTGAAAGCGGGAGCTGGCGTTAGCTGCTCAATGGGTTTAGTGCTGGGACAAGACTGAGACAGAGCGGGTTGTCCTGAGGCTCCGGTGGGGACCCTACATCATTAAGCCTAAGGAGAGGCAGCATTACCCTGGTTGAGAAGGCACAATTCTGCTCTTTGCCCCTCATGTCCTTGGGCCAGCCCCCTCCCCTCTCTGGGCCTCAGCTTCATGAGCAAATTAAGAATCTTTAAGGTCCTTTCCAGCTCTTAACTTAGCCCCAAATACCAAAGCAATACCCCCAGCTCAGCCCCCTGATTCTCCTTCTGACCGTCTCCACAAGGCACCACACAGCCAAGGTGACCTGGCCTCCATCCCCTACATAGGCTGATGATTCTGCTGCCCCAAGGGAGACCAGTGGGCTTCTGAGGCAGGGTATTAGGCTGGAAGGGCCTTCACCCTCCTCATCCCTGCCCCAGCTTGAATGCTGGTGCCTCTGAGAAGCCTGCTCTGCCCAGCCTGGACCCCCAGACAGCTAGCTGTCCTTTGGACTCCTCTGGCCCAGCGCAGCCCAGCCTGAGTTTGTCTGAGCCCGCTAGCCTATGGTTATCTGTGTTTCCTCCAGCTAAGGCAGGGGTTCTTAATCTGGGGTCCACACCCTCCCAAGAAGTCTATGGAAAGATTTCAGGGCTTCTCTGAATGGTGGAAAAATTGCAGCTTTATTTTTATTAATCTCACTGAAATTAAGCATCTTATTTTCTTCAGTCATTTCAAACCCAGATTCCGAGAAGCGGTCCGTAGACTGTGGCAGAGGTGTCCAGGACACCAAGGAAATAAAGAGGCCCTGAGCTAGACCCTGGGCTTCCTGCAGGCAGGCCCCTGCTAGCCTCCTGGCCTGGTATTTTACCAAGGCTGGCCATTAACTGACAGGGGAAAGTGTCACGGGAGAAACAATGTTTGAGTATGTGATTGTAGGAAGCGGGAAGTGGCATAGCGTAACTACTCTCTCGACTCGCCCTTTCTTCTCTGAGCTAGCGGGTCCCTCCCAAAGCCAGTAGGTAGAATGTTGACTTCGACACCTCTTGGCATGAAGCCCCTGCCCCAAATACACAGAGACTTCTCCCTCTGGAACCCTAGATCCTCTTGGGGAGAGAAAGGGACCTCCCAGGGACACAGGCTTCAGGGCAAAAGCCCCGAGGCTGCTGCATATCATCTTTGAGGGCCCGTCCAGCCTCTTGGCCATTTCTAGTGATGCGAAGATTACTGGCCATTGCCTTGCCGTCTGTGTCTGGAGGTTCAGACCCTAGTTGCAAGGCCGAAGGTCATTCTTTGTTCTCTGTGGGGGTGCCCTGGTTTTCTCTCCTTCCCTGAGCTCTTCAGCAGAGACTCTGATTTCTTACAGCATTGATCCCAGGGCTGGACATGTGGGTTAGGGAGGAGAGGGCGCAGGTTTGGGAGGACAGTTCACATCTGCTCAAGTTTGATAGCCTTAGTGGGGTGTCCTCCAGAGTCGGGGAGGAGAGGCATATACGGATCCTACAATTTCAGGTAGAGTCAGGCCTGGGGCTGGGTTGAGAAAGCTGTCTGTGTCTAACAGGGCTTTAGAGCTAACATTCAGGGGAAAGAACACTGGATTTGGAGTTGATACCCCCTTGTCCTATCTTTGCTACTTATTGGGTGACCTTGGACAAGTCACTTGTCTCTGATCCTCGGTTTCCTCTTCTGTAAAATGAGGGGGTTGGACTCGATCGGCTCTAAATCCTCTGATCCTAAAGTGTTTAATTACAAATCCCCCTTGACCTTATTGGGGCGGGGGGGGGGGGGAGCAGCCTTGGTGGTCAGAGCGGATCAGAGCAGCAAATCGGCTTATTTGCTAACTTCATCAGGAAGCTTCCAGTGGGATCTAGGCAAGCCCCTGTATGTCTGTCATCCAGGAATCTGCAGGAGATGCTTCTGGAGGAGTGCATTCAGTACCTTGCACAAAGTGAGCCTTTAGCAGGCCTTTGCTGTTGCTATGTGAGAAGGGCCAGGTTTTTCCAGTTTCCTTTCTCTCCCAGAAAGAATCAGTGCTGGGAAAGGCCTTAAACCATTCATCTGGAAGAGTTCAGTCTACAATACCTACTGTGTGTGTGTGATGGACCCTGGGTGTATGGAGACAAAAAAGAAACAGACCCAGCCTTCAAGGGGTTGACATTCTATCGGGAACATGGGAATATATGCAAAATAAGTATGGGCTAAGTTTATGAAAGGGGAGACACTAACAGGGTGGGGAGGAGAATCAGGGAAAGCCTGTTGTAAGTGGTGGCAGTTAAGCTGGGCTTTGTGGGAAACAGGAGTGAGGAGGGAAGGCATCCTAGTCGTGCACAAAGGCTCTGAGGTGGGAGATGGAGTGTCACGTATGGGGAGCAACAGTAAGCCTAGTTTGGCTGAAGGGGAGTGAGTAATGTCTAATAAATCAAGCTGGAAAGGTCGATTGAAGCCAGGTTGTGAAGGGTTTTAAATGTCAATTGGAGGAATTTGGTTTTAATCCTAGAGGTAGTAGGGAACCATTGGAGTTAATAGAGGAAGGGACAACATCAGACCTGTGATTTAGGGAAATCACTTTGGCAAATGTGTACAAGATGGATAAGGGGAGAGGAGAGATTCAAGTCAGAGGAATCCATTAGGAAGCTAGTGTAACGTCCACGCAGGAAGTGATGAGAGCTTGATCCTAGCGCAGTTGTCTTGTGAGTAGAGAAAGAGAACAGATGCCATTCTTCAAACATAGAATACACTTACTAGCTGTATGACCTTGGGCAGGTCGCTTAACCCCAATTGCGCTGCCTACTCCCCTCCAAAAGAAAAAGCATAGGATGTCATCACTCAGAAGGATCATAGAAAACAGAACAAGACAAAATGAAGTATAAGGGCATTTAGAGCATAGACTGTCAGGAACCTTAGAGTCTAAAATGTTAGAGCTAGGGGCTCTAGAACATGAAATGTCGGAGCTGGAAGAAAACAAGACAGCTGTTTCTCATCTAGCTCCTTTCTTTTAAAGAGGAGACAGAGGGCCCTGTGCTGCTCCTTGAATCATGAGTGGGTACATTTGGAGCCCCTGGTGGCTGTTGGCCAGTTTCTGGGTAGATGTTGGCTGAAGGACCATTCCCAGACAGGACTTCAAGGATCTGATGCTGAAGCCAGCCTGGCCAGTGCCTGTTTGGCTGGTCAGAGCAGGGTGGCATCTACCAGGCTCACAGCCAGACCAAAGTGGACCTTGATTTTGGCAGGCAAGGCGTTTGCTCATCTGGCATCTAGGAAACCTTAAAAAGAAAAATTGATTGCTCCGTAAGCATTGCTCTTTCCTCCTGTCCCTTCCTTGTCTCCTGCTTTTCCTTCTCTTGCCCCCTCCCCCAAGCTAGAAGCTGTCAGCTTAGATGCCAGGGACTTCTAGGCCCCTGTCACTCCACCATAGGGAGAGCCCAGCAGGCATCATGGCCAACCTGATGAGGTGAGAAGCCTTTAAACCAGTCCCTAGACTGAGCTAGACCCGTTCTTTGTATCGAGTCTGGGCTGGGCTGTGCCAATCCAAGGATTATCATATATCAGCTCTCCTTAGTGCTGGCATTTAAAAAGGAGAGAGAGAGAGAGTAAAAAAAAAAATTCCACTCTGACAGCTACATCTTATTCTATTAGTACATTTTAATTAGAACATGAGCAAGAAACGCATTATGAATATTCATGACCTGAGTTATTAAAATGCATAATTAATCTGTGGGGGTTTTGATTTTAATAACTGTATTAATGGGAGTGGGGGGAGGAAGTCCCTATTTTTGTACCATCTGAATAGGGAGGGAGGTCTGAAAAAGGGTTCTTTTTTTTTTTTCTCCTTAAAATGCAAGTTGGGTCTTAGCCTCCCAGGACTATGGTTCAAGCTGATAGCACCTGCGGCAGGTGTGGGAGATGAGGGCCAGTCAGCCATCTTGCCCAGGCTGACAGCTAGGCTAGCTTCCAGCAGAAGGCCTGGGGGCCTTTAGCTGTGGTCCAGGGGCCTTGGCCTGGATCAGTAACAAGCTCGCTGTGCCCCCTTCACTCCCGCAGGCTGGGGGCAGGGAGGGATGAAGGGTTGGGAAGCCAGAGGCCAGGAAACTACAGGCAGAAAACTAGAGGTCAGGGAACAGAAGGAAGGTGCAGGATCTGAGAGCCAACTCAGAAACCAGAGGTTTTACTCAGGAGCCAGGACTGGGAGGAAAGGCAAAAGCAAAGGCAAGCAGGGAAGGGCTCCTGGTGCTGAAGCCCGGGGTTGCAGAACCGGGAGCAGAGGCTTTTGTCTTCTTCCTCTGATGGGTGTTTGCTGGGTTTCTGAGGCTGAATTGCTTTAGAAAACACATAAGCAAAGCAAAAGTTGATTGTGGGAAGTCAGCGGTGGGAGAATTGGCAGCATCCCCCAGTACCCGCGGTATTATTAGCGCCCCATCCTGCTCCGCACCATAATCACATTGGAAATTTTTGATTAGAAAACAAAATCTAAATGAGAAGTATGAATATTCATTAGGTGTGGAGATTAATATGCATAATTATGCAAATTAGACAGCAATTAAACACCAATTCTCTGGGGAAATGATTAACACAAAGGCACCGAAATAGAAGGATGTAATTTGAAAGAAGTTTCTGGTGAAATGAGCAGTGAGCAGCGCTGGGGAGACAGATCCAGCGTGTTTGCTCTGATAATCGGCCGCCAGGGGAGGAGAGGGCAGGGAGCTTTCTCTCCTTCCCCCAAAGCCCTGCAGAAGCCCTGGCCCGGCTGAAACGTGAAGATCCAGAGGGGTGCTTAAAGGGCCTGACATCCTCGATTTGTAGATAAGGGACTGGGATCCCCAGCAGGGGTCACAGGGCAAGTCAGTGTGACCTGGGCTAGATCATTTTTCCATTTCTTCATCTCTGAAATGAGCATCTGATGCCCAAGCCATCACCTTAGAGCTAAGGAAACATTTCCAAATGGAAAGGAAAGGGCCTGGCGTGCGTCACCTTGAACCCTGCAGCTAACTAAAATGCCTCTTTGGCTACTTAGTCCTTTATTCCTTTCTCTAATCAGCCGTTACCATGTGTGCCGTGATAACAAGGGTTTGTCTCCCCAGCAATTCTGGACCCCGAAGGAGTGCCCACAACCCCAACTATGTCCCCACCCTGGGAGAGTTTGGGAGGAGGGAGGGGGGTGGAGCCAGGCCCAGAACCACAAGAGATCCTTCTCCTTTCCAGTTCTGATGACAGTCTCTATTCCCTGTTCTAAAGGTCCTTGCAGTTCTGATGTCCCTGTTTTCTTTGCTCAGACCTCTTCCAGCTCTGACATTCAGGGATTGTAAAGGTGTCCTTAGGGAGAGAAATTGGGTGGAGGGGGAGGAAGAAAAATGCTCAGGAGGGTCCTTTTCTGAAAACAGATTCTTCCAAGAAGAGTAAGCTAGCCTACTCTAGGGTCTTGGGTGTCAGCCTCTGCCTTATCTTTGCTGAGGACTGGGTGTGATGGTAGCCGAGGTAAATGGTGGTGGGGGGTTGGGGCCTGAAGGCAGATTATGAGCCAGCCAGGAAAGAGAATTCTGCCCTCCCCCCACTCCACACACACACACACACACATGCACACACGTGTGATATCTCTCTCCCCCTCCCTCCTCTTCCCTCTCTCCCTCCCTTTTCTCTTCCTATCCGCACCCCCTCTCTTTCTCTCTCTCGCTTCCTCTCCTTCCCCACCCCTGCCCACCTGCCATGGTTTCCCATTGCTCCAGATCATGAATGGAAGCAGCACTTGTAGCCTGAAGACCAGTCAGGGGCCCATTTGTCTGACACTGGCATGGGCTGCCCCGCCTCTACCAGGGGCAGAAACTCAAGAACTCTTGATCTAGAATTCTGTTGAAAATGTTCTCTGACCTTTAGTCCTGGTTCACCTGACAAACACAGGTACAAAGACACCAAAGTAGAATGGAAAGGTAAATTTGGTTTGGCTGTCGGGCAGCCTGGGTTTGGATCCACCCTCTGCCCCTTATTGCTTCAGGACCTCCCCACTCTGGGCCTCAATTTCCTCATCTCTAAAATGTGGATGACAAATTGCACTCATGACCTCATTGGAAGGTTGTAATGAAATCTCTGTAAAGTACTATGGGAGTGTCACCTGTCAGTATCTAAGCCTCAGTGTCCTCATCTGTGAAATGGAATAAGCCTTGCCAGACTTCCTTACCAGCTGTTGTAATTAGAATTCTTTGAAATCTGTTAAGCACTATAGAAATGCAATCTGCCTTGAACCTCAGGGTCCTTATCTGTGAAATGGGGAGATTAATCCTTGCCTTACTGATCCTCTCTAGCAGCGTTCTTAGAAGCACAGCTTACACAGTGCTTTCAAAAGTTGTGCAAATGTGAGCCATCATTATTTTCATTTCTAAATATATATTCTTCCCAAAAAACTATCCCCCATATTGTAACCAGAAAAAAAACTAGAAAAGGGCAAGGAGGGAAAACAGGAATACTAACAGAGTTCTCAAGCAAATTTAGTAATAGAAAGGATCTTTCTCTCCTATAGTCTCTCACTTCTGCAAAGAAAGTTGATAGAGCTCTTCTTTGGGACTAAACATGGCATTATAATTTCACTGAATTCAATTGTTTTGTTCTGGGTTTTTTGTTTTTTTTTTTTTTTTGCTCTTTCCATTTCCAGTGTAATCATTGTGTGTATATTTTTTCCCTTGGTTCTGCTTACTTGACTTTGCATCAGTTCATAGAAGTCTTCTATGATTCTCTAATTTTCAGATTCATTGGTTCTTAAGTTGTAGTAATATTTCATTATATGCATACCCAACAAGTTGTTTAGCCATTCCACAGTGGTTGGGCATATACTTTGTTTCCAGTTCTTTGCTACCATAGAAAATGGGAAGCTGTTGATTTCAATTTGGTTTTTCAAAATATTATTAAATAGTTACTGTGTACTAAGCACTGTGCCAGACTCTATATAGAGTCCCAAAGACAGAAGACAGCCCTTGCCTCAAGGTGCTTATGCTCTACTGGGAGGAAACAACAGTTATACAAATAAAGTACGGTGCCAAGAAAATGGAGGGGTGGCAGCTGAGAGTTGAGCCTCAAAAGAAGACAAAGATTCAGTTGAGGCAGAAGAGTTTAGATGAACTTAGAGGGGTGATGGAGAGGGAATATGGAGTCTGAGGAATGGCTGGTGGTCCAGTTGGATTGGAACTGTCCTGGACAACTAGCTCTGCTTGTCAGTGGCATGTTGGGGGGGATGAACTCAGGCCATATTGACAGTGGTAAAAGTGGGGAGGCAGTGCCTCAAGTCAGACCTTGATACTGAGGATAACTCTTTTTTATCTTGCCCTTTGGTAGGTTTGGAGGAGAGATCAAGCTCTGGGTCATGGGGAACAGCAGGAGATCAAATCAATTCCTCATTCGACCAAGGAAGGGTAAGGCCCTATCTGATGTGACTCAGTGTTGCAGTACCAATGGCTTCCATGTCAGCCAGCTGTCTCTTATCCTGCCTTTGAAAGGACACAGACTGAAGACTCTGAACCCTCATCCCTAAGGTCCCCTAAGGCTCTGATGGCTCCTAACTTCCTGGCTCCTCTCACCCCAGCCCGTCTCTCTCTGACATGCACCAGTCCACCTGGATGTTGATCCTAATTCTAGCCCTGCTAAAGGTGTTGAGCATGGTCCCAAATGGAACGCTTCCCTTGGGAGGTGGACAAAGGATTCTTCCATTCTTCTTTCTCAGTAGGCCAAAGAAAAAGAGGCTAAAAGATGTTCAGTGACCTTACTCAGATCAAGGTCACTCAGCAAATCTATGGCTGATCTTAAGGCTAGCTCAGTATTCTTACAGACTTACTCCCCCATTTTCCTTCAAAAAGGGAACACATTTTTTAAAAGGCTTGGAAGATTTCCTCTAGTTAAACCAGGCAGACAGTCTGGTTAAGTGGCTGGTCACTCCCAGCTTCCCCAAGTGTTTTTGGGTCTGGTGTTTGATGTAGGGACCATACATGCATCTATCCATGTGAATCTCAAGGAACCTTCTTTCTCTCCTACCCTTGTCTTCCCCATCCCAAAGCAGGCTTACAGTGAAGGTTCTCACTACACAGAGCCCCGAGACCTTGCCTCTCACAATAGCATATCTTCAACACCATTCCTGGGATCTGGACTCGTAGGTGAGTGGTCCCCCAGAGGGTGGCTGGGAGGCACTGGGGCCAGGGAGTTGGTCTGCTTTGGGGGCGAGGGGCAGCCTGTAGTTAGGAGTGGGAGTCTCCATCTTGACCAAGTTCATATCAGAGGTGGCCTGTGAAGGGTTCTTGACTCTGGTCAGTCAAACATTTGCAGGGTACATACTCTAAGCCACAGAGCGTGAGGGAAGTAGCAGCTGAAGATGAATAGAGTTCTGTCCATTCCTACTCAGAGCTTTCAAGGTGGAGCCCTCTGATTTATAGGCTAATTACTACCCCAATCATTCATTCATTAGCAAACATTTATTAAATGTCTGTTCTGGACATTGGGGAAAATACAAAGTTAAAACTAGACGTAGTCCTTTTGTGCTCATGGAATTCACAGTTAGCAAACCTAGAGAACTGATCTGTACCAGCCTGCGCCTGCTAAATGTACTGCAGCAGGTAGAAATAGAGTGTTGTTTGAAGTTTAAAGGAGGTTAATCCAATCCGAAAAGCTTCCCGGAGGAGGTGACGTTGGAGGTGGCCTCTCAAGAGTAAATAGGAATTCAACAGATGCAGGTTGGGGACAGGTATTCTAGGCACAGGAAGTGCAACACCAAAATAACTTGAGAAACATTAATTGCTCATGGGTAGGTCAAGCCAATATAATAAAAATGATAGTACTGCCTAAATTATATATACCTAAATTAAAATTTAAAACTATTTCTACTTAAAACTTACTCATTACTGTATCATACTCCCAAAAGATAATTTTATAGCTCTAGGAAAAATGATAAAATCCACATGGGAAAATAAGAATCACTAAGACCAGGAGACTCCCATCCTAGGCTCCCTCCCTAGCCTGGGCTCTGCATATTCCTCCTTAGAAGGAAATGGATCTGGGGCAACAATTTGGGGCCAGTTGCAACAGGCTAGACCCTGCACTAGGGACTGAACCCAGGAGCCCTGTCCTCTAGGCCTGGGTTTGACTTAGCAATTCAGGGACTTTGTCATGCCGGGCAAGGATTTAATTTCACTGCCTGGGGGCTGTTGTGTTGACTTACTTTCCGTCTTGGTCTCCTTCCTCCCTCCTCTCTTCTTCCTTCTTCCCTCTCTTGCTAGTGTGCTCTTTCTAATTTGACTGAGCTGTTGGGGATAGGAGGGAACATTTGTAAAGCACCTACTGTGTGTCAGGTGCTATATGAATATTATCTCATTTGATCCTCAGAACAACTCTACAAGGTAGGTGCCATTATGATCCCCATTTTACAGATGAGAAAACTGAGACAGATAGAGGTTAAGTGGCTTGTCCAGGGTCACACAGCTAGGAAGTGTCTGAGGTCAAATTTGAACTCAGATCTTCTTGACTCCAGGCCCAGCGCTCTATCCACTGTGGCACCAGCCACCTCCTACTGGGGATGCTGGCAAAGTGATATTTGCTCAGGTGTGGTGACTTGGACTAGAGATAAACAACACCCGCTTGTCAACCAGACTTCTCCAAAACTGTAATGGGTGACATCCTTTCATTGGAGGTGTCCGTGTCGGATATGGGCGAGATGGTAGAAAGGACTGGTCCTCGGGGACGAGCCCAATTCGACTTTCACTGAAGTTCCTGCCGCTTCTGAGAGTCTCCATGATTCACTTACCAAAGTCAGCTCCAGTTTCTGGTTTTTCCTCCCTTGGCCCTGGGAGCCCCACTGAGAAGCTTTGCCTAAGGTCGGAGTAGGGGTGGAGGCTGTCTGTATAACAAGGGCCCTGCAGCTGGAGAGAGGCCTGGGTAGGCTCAGGGGACAAAGGGTCGGGAAACAACAGGGACTGGCAAGCTGCTCTCAGGGTTTCCCCTGTCAGAATGTAGTCCTCATGGGCTTATCACTCACCCCTGGAGTAATCACATTTGCCCCACCTCTGCCCCCAGCCCTCCTAGTTCCCTCACATGTGGCTCCATCCCTCTTCCACAGGTGAACAGCCATTAATTCTGCCCTCCGTTAGAACTAAGGATGTCAAGACTAGGAGGCCCTTAGAACACAGGATGTCAGGACCAGGAGGGCCTTAGAATATAGGATGTCAGAGCTGGAGGGCCCTTAGAACACAGGATGTCAGAGCCGGGAGGGTCCTTACAATACAAGATGTCAGGGCCAGGAGGGCCCTTAGAACACAGGATGTCAGGACCGTAAGGCCCTTAGAACACCAGGATGTCAGGACCATAAGGCCCTTAGAACACAGGATGTTAGAGGTGGGAGGGCCTTAGAACACAGGATGTTAGAGGTGGGAGGCCCTTAGAACACAGGACGTTAGAGCTGGGAGGGCCTTAGAACACAGGACGTTAGAGCTGGGAGGGCCTTAGAACACAGGATGTCAGGACTGAAAGGCCCTTAGAACATGGGATGTCAGAACTGGGAGGACCTTGGAGGAATAGAATGTCAGAGCAGTGTGAAAAGAAGACCAGCTCTTGAGTTAGATGACCTGGATTTAAGTCTTGCCTCCTTGGACAAGTCACTTTAGCCTATGTGGGCCTCGGTTTCCTCATCTGTAAAATAAAAGGGTTATGGGCCCAGCAGTCCCTTCACACCATAACTTGTATTATCCCCATCCCTCATGTTAAAGATAAGGAGACTGAGGCATGGAGGGAACGGTGACTTTCCCAAGCTAATCAAAAGTCACCTGCAGAGCAGTGCTTAGACCACCAGGCCCTTTCCATTAAGGCTCCGTGGCCCTGTAGGGGTTCTCCCACCCTGAGCCTGAAACCTGGAGGAGAAGGGGTAGAGTCACCGAATGGGCCCAAATAAGAATTGAGCCAGCGGGGCCCCTGGGAAAGCTGTGGCTGCTGCTGCTGTGATGGCGACGAAGCTCCCTGGAGGCCCCCTTGAGGGAGTGTATTAATAAGTATAACTCAGTAATGATAATCACATCTAATAACACCATCCGTTCTGCCCCTCCTGGGAGCAGCTGGGGACTCATGGCGCCAGTGCAGAATTGAAGGCCTCTCAGGGAGCAGCAGAGGTAGAGGTCAGAGCCTGAAGGACCACAGCTCAGCCCCTGCCCCAGGCTCAGGGTCCCCTGTGCCCTCTTAGGCCTGGCTTCACTCTCTGCTGAAATCGTGGATAGAATCCCTCCCATTTATGCAGCTCTTTTACATCCATCTTCCCATCTGGCTCTCATCGCAGCCCCATACCCATTCCCATCTTACAGAAGGGGAAACTGAGTTCTGCAGAAGGAGAAAAGAGTATTAAGAGCACATTTTAAGTCAGTGACGGGCCAGGGGCTCCTGTTTCCTGGTCTGAAACACTTGTTTGTCACAGTACACACCTTCTAGGTCTCCTGGGACAAGCGTATCACTATTCCTGGGCTGCCATGAGCCCTGTGTGTTCCGGAAACAGCCCTTGCCTTGGAGCCAAGAGACCTGGGTTCAAACTCAAGCTCTGTCATTTGTCAGGGAAAGGGAAAGATGCCCAAAGTTTTCAAAGGATTTAAGCCTAGGGGGTCTTAGAGGTCACTTAAACCAAATTCTCCCCCTTTATTTTACAGATAAGGGGACTGGGGAAGTGGCTTGACTAAGGTCACCCTGGGTAGTGAGTGGCTGAGCCAATGCTTGGTACCTCTTTGTCCATGAGCAGCCCACTTCCTCCCTGAATCTCAGGTTTCTCAATCTCTAAAACGGCTCTCACAGAGTCAGTTGATATTAACTCAAAACTCGATAGAAGTTTTGGTCCTAAGGCTGCTCCGACTGTAGTTGTTTTTCAGTTGTGTCTGACTCTTCATGAGCTCATTTGGAGTTTTATGGATAGGTATACTGCAGTGGTTTGCCAGTTCCTTCTGCAGCTCATTTTATAGATGGACTGGATTGGATTCTAGGAGAGGGTAACAGCTCAGTTCTTTCTTTGACAAGAGTATTAACTCTCATGCTTTCCTCATGTACAGCCCCACCCCATGAGAGAGAGAGAGAACACTGATTGGTGACCCCATTTCAGAGATGAGAAAACTGACTTGGATAAGGGGCAGTGGTTTGATTAGGATGCTTCAGCTAGTACATGTTAAGGCCACAATTTGAACCAGTGGGGGCTTGGTAGGTCAGGGCTGCCTCATAGAACCTAGCAGGACCCTAAATATTGCCTTCTTCCCCTCCATCCCCACTCCACATTTCATCCCTATGAATGTAGTAGGGTTGGATCTGGTGACATCTTCAATACCCACGTGTGTACGGGCATACATGCTGACTTACGCAAGCCTTGGTCTCACTGTTCTCAAACACAGCCTGACCCAAACACACGTGTGCATGCACTGTGACGGGAATTTTCCTCCTTCAGAAAAAAACCTGAATCCTTGAAATCTGTCCCCCTGATGGCGTCCCCTCCCCGGCGGCGGTGGCAGGAGGGTGGGGGGTGGGGAGGAGGGAATGGGACGCTTTAAACAGCAGGGAAACTGATAAACCATAACAGATTTCTTTCTAGTTAATTATTTCTAGTAATTAGCTTCTTTTCAGAGGCAGGTTTCTAATCTTGTGTGTATTGTGCACAGCAACGAATGGGGTGCGTCCCGGACAATGGCTTAATCTGCCCGTGAAGCCTCGGTTGTCAATAGTCACATCTTTACATCCTTTTTAAAAAAAATTATTAAGGAGAGTGGCTATTTCTATCTGGATGTGCGTCTCAGGCACTCCCCCCCTCCCCCAGCCGGGCACCAGCTAATCGAATCCCTAAGCCCCTCCAAGCCTCTGCCGGCGCCACCTTTACAGGCCTGGGGGCTCCCTGGAGTGCTCGGCCCAGCTCCCAGTGTACAAGTTCAGCTTGCTGGAGTTCAGGACCCCAGGGAGCAGAAAGGGGAGGGAGGAGGAGCCTCCAGAGGCCCCCGTGGATGGAACAATTGGAGGCCATCCGTGTGTGGTATCCCCTCCCTCCTTCCCCAGGGCCCCCAGAGCCGTGGCCGCACCTGCTCTCCTGTGGTGATGCACTGGCAGATAGAGCCCACAAGTCAGAAACTGAGTCAAGGGGGTGTGGGAGAAAAGACCAGAAAAGGAGCATAACGATGGTTGAATTTAGAATTGGGAGGGATGGAGGAGGAAAAGGAAGCCCACAGAGGTTGGGACCTCTGATACCAGATCCACTGCTTGGTCCACTCCACTGTCCTGCCTGAGCTCCAGGTTGTTTGGGAGTGTTTTCTTGCTATCCCTGACTATCCAATACATAGGTTCCATCTCCATGAAGTAGAAAGAGCCCAGGAATAAGACAGAGGATAAATATACAGCATCTGCTGCTGTGTGTGAGGCACTCTGCTAACTGCTTTACACATATATCTCAAAACTACTGTGCAAGTTAAGTGCTATTATCCCCATTTTTACAGTTGAGGAAACTGAGGCAAACAGCTTAAGTGACTTACTCAGGGTCACCAAGCTAGTAAGTTGAGGTCACATTTGAACTCGGGTCTTCCTAACTCCAGGCCCAGCACTTCACTCCACTGCTTCTCCTAGCAGCCTCAGAGTCAGAAGAGCTGGGTTCTAGTTCTGATTGGGCTGTCAGCTCACTGTGTCACTGAGGAAAGGGGGCAGCTAGATGGTACGGTCCATAGACCTCTGGGCCTGGAGTTGGGAAGACTTGAGTTCACATTTAGCCTCATGTGCTTCCTAGCTGTGTGACCCTGGAGCAAGTCACTTAACCCTGTTTGCCTCAGTTCTTCATCTGTAAAATGAGCTGGAGAAGGAAATGGCAAACCACTCTAGTATCTTGGCTAAGAAAACCCCAAATGGGGTCACTGAAGGACACCACGACTGAGTAAATCCCTTCCCCTCTTTGGGTTTCTTCATCTGTAAAATGGCTGGGACTGGAGGGAGTTTTTGAGGTACCTCCCAAAGACTTGGTCTTGGAACATCTGCATTTCTCTCACCCAGAGGTGCTTCATGGGATCATAGATTGATTCCAAGTTGGAGGGGACCTCAGAGGCCAGGCCAGCCTTTTGTAGGGGAAGAAAGCCTAGATAGATTGAGTAACTTGCCCAGTCTCTCTAGCAAGGGGGCAGAGGTGGGGTTTTGACCCTGGATTCAGAGCTCTTGCCTTTCTGAGGTGCAGTCACCTTGCTACTGTTTCAGCGGGAGATGTAGGCAGGAAGTTAGTCATTCTTCTGATGGAAAATCAGAGCCCAGGGAGTCAGACTGCTGTGGTGTTCCCAACCTGTGAGGGTCTGTGGAGCTTTAAAGGTTGGGAGGAGGCTGTCATGGTGACAGTGTGGAGGAGAGAGCATTGCATTTGGAGTCCGAAGCCCTGGGTTCAAATTCTGTCTCTTCTTACCTGTGTACCCACCTTCTCTGAGATGTAGTCATCTAGAGGGGAGAGACAAGCTCTCTGTCCAGCTCTAAGACTCTGTGTTGGAGCTCTGCCCCTGATTAATTACTCATGTGACCTTGGGCAGGTCTCTCCCCGGGGCCTCAGTTTTCTAGTATAGAAAATGAGAGGGTGATGGATCGGATCTCCCTGCTTCCCTTTCCCTGCTGTCCAGCTCCCCTTTTTGTTTTGACTTTCCTCGTTAGAATGGAAGCTACTTGAGGGCAGAAGACGTCTTGTTTTCTTGAATTTGTTTTTTGTACCAAGCTTTATCCCCAGTGCCTGAGACGTAGTAGATACTTAATGAATGGTCTGTCTATCCAGCCAGCCAGCCATCAGACCTCTGTCCATTTATCTACTTCTGTCCTTGGGCTAAATGGTCGAGTGTCTCCAGGTACAAGGCCTGGAGTCAGGAAGACCTGAGTTCACATCTGTCCTTAGACACTCACTTTGCCTCAGTTTCCTCCTCTGTCAAATGAACCAGAAATGGCAAACTGCCCAGTATCTTTGCCAAGAAAACCCCAAATGGGGTCACAGTTGGACATGACTAAACAACAAAAATCCATATTTCTCCTTTCTCACCTTCTATCCCTCCTAGCTCTTAGATCTTACCTTTCTTTTTTCCATGCTCAGCAACTCTGAAGAAACAGCCAAGCCAGGTTTGGTCATTTTCCTTTAGTCAATCAGTTGGCCAGCATTTATGGAGTGCCTACTCTGTGCCAGCCAGTTGTTGTAGGCTGCAGTGGTGTCAGGGGATACCAGCAAGGAATCCTGTAGTGACCCTGAGATCAGAGAGAGAGTCTTATTGCCCTAGGGGGAGGTTAGTTCACCCCTGAAGCCTTTTATACCACGGTATAAGAGGCTATCCCCTTATGGGGGATGCAGCTTATAGGAGAATTCTTGCTTCCTGGGCCCCTTCCATTCTATAGCATCCCTCCCCCAACATCCCCTCACTGGGATTCTCTGAAAGCACAGAACCATAGAATGTCAAAGCTAGAAGAGATTTTGAAACCTAGAACATAGAATTCTGAGTTTGGAGAGACCTTGAATAACACAATGTCAGAATTGGCAAGGACCCTAGAGCATAGAAAATAGACGTGCGGCCCAATGGGTACCAGAGTTCCAATCGAACCTCATCGAACTGGGCGATGGTGATGGGCTTCTTTGGTCTCAGAATCGGTTTCCTCCTCTATAAAATGGGGGTGATCTTTGGATTGTTTACTTCACAAAGATGTTGTGAAGATTGCTACCTGTGAGAATCCCTGTGGTGCAGTGGGAAAATCAGAGGATCTGGGTTCGGATTCTTCTTTTTGACACTTCACTGCTGGTGGGACTTTGAACAGGGCACTTACTCTTTCTTGGTCTTAGTTTTCTTGTCTGTTAAAAAATGGGAGGTGGGAGATGGACCAGAAGACCTTGGAGGTCCTCCTGAGCTCCAATCTCTGATCTTTGGAGCATTTCTGCTGCTGCTCTTGGGCCCAGTGTGGCCTGTCAGGGCTGCATGGAGCCCTGGGACATAGGGCTGGTCCTGGCGATGGTGGAAGGGTGGTGCCCCAGGAGCACATGGCAACCTGGGAAGTGCCTCTCATTCCTGTGATGGGTGACCTTGTCTTAGAGCAACCCTAAGCAACCCCCTCGGACAGGGAGGTGAAAGGTCACGATGGACGACATCATCGGTTCCGCACACTTTCCAAAACTGAGGCCCCGCAAGATTAAACAGCTAGCCCATGGGGTCACACCAGCAGAATGAGAATTGGAATTTTGTTCCCTTGACTCCTAGATACCCTCTTCTTTCCGCTCTAAGAGGATGGGGGCTGGGATCGGCTTCCAGAGAAAGGTCACATCAATGGGAGTGGTTTATGGGTGCCAGAACCTTGTATCTTGGCGTATGCACCAAACCCTAGCACCCCACCCAGGAACCAGGCCAGGCTTGGGTTCAGGGTACAGAGCTGTGCAGTAAGGCTGTGGCGGCGGCATTTGTCTGACACCAGGTCAGCAGAGGAATCATAAACCAAGTTCCCAGCAATCCATTCTGCACCCCACAACCCCCCCCCCACTTCCCCCAACCACTTAAAAATGCAAATCTGCCCAGTCAGTTTTAAACACTCCATCGACTTCCAGCTTTCGAAACGGTAAAAACAAATTTGCTTCCCACACAGTATCAGGGGGTGTGCTATTGCTGAAGAAGTAGGGGATCGGTTCCTCTCCCCACCCCCTCCTTCTACCCCTTCCCCTCCCACTACCCCTGGCTAAGGCCCAGGCCCATTAGGCTCTTGGGAATAGAGATAAGATAAGGTCCCTGATGGCTTTATTTCTTTATTATTTTACTTGGGTTTGGTCCCTACTTCCTGATGGAGGCAGCTCTGTACCCTCCACGGAGTGCCCCTGTTATGGGGGGGTGGGGGCTGGGCAGGGGGGATAGCTAGACAGACAGAGAGATGGACCAGAAGAGGAGGGAGGTGTATCGCTGCCCAAATGCCTTGGTTTTGAAAAGCAAAACAAAACAAAATACTGTATGATATTGTCATTATCAGTATTACTTTGGTGTGGGGAGCAGTCCTAGGATCTGATGGGTATAAAGAACTCCCAGTTAGGAAACTCCCTCCACCAGTGCAGGTTGGCACTAAATCAGCAGCTTAGTTGCCTGGGACAAGAGTCAGGATGGCCCAGAGTCCTAGGGCCGATGTCAGAGGACCTAGGTTCCTGTAACCTCTGACAACCTTCATAATACTGAGCAGTGTAGAGAACTGCTCTGGGCCTCAGTTTCCTTATCTGCAAAATGATGGAGTTGGCCAAGCATGGTGGCAGCTGCACACATCTGGGATCGCTGCTGCCATGCAGGCTAGTGGGATCCCTCAAATCGGGGAGTTCTGCCCTAGAATGAGCTGGGCTGAGGAGAGTTTCCTGTAATATGGTAAAGCTCCCCCACCATGAAGCTCCCTGGGGTGGAGGGTCCAGGTCAGAACTGGAGCAGGCCAAAGTAATGGGATTGGGCCCGTGAATGGCCACCTCACTTCCAGTCTGGGCAAGACAGGGAGGTTAATCTAGATGTCCTCAGAGACCCGGTTCTCTACCTCTGGGACTGCGACCTGCCTGGGGTCACAGAGTATTCCTGACACTGGCTCGAGCCAGCCCTCATGCTGGTCTCTTGTTATTAATACTAATAATTCACATTAATGCATTTGACTCAAAACAGTCCTGTTGTATACGGTGTAGGTGTTGGTGTGTTCAGTTTATAGATAGCCAAAGTGAGGTTAGGGGCAGCCAGGTGGTTCAGTGGATAGAGCACCAGGCCTGGAGTCAGAAAGATCTGAGTTAAGATGCGGCCTCAGACACTTCCTAGCCGTATGACCCTGGGCAAGTCACTTAACTTTTATTTGTCTCAGTTTCTCCTGTGTAAAATGGAGACACTGGAGAAGAAAATGACCAACCTCTCTAGTATCTTTGCCAAGAAAACCACGTAGAGTCGGAAACGACTGAGCAGCAACAAACCAAGGTTCAGAGAACAGCAATGTCTGGGCCAAATTAATCATCCAAGCTCATGGACTGATACTGGTGGACTTACTGACATTCAGATCTCTTGGCTCCTGCCTCCCAGGGCTGTGCTGGGAAGATAGGATCTTTCTTTGACTCATTCTGACAATGAGCATAGGCTGCCTTCCCCAACGCCATACTGTGTGAGCAGCTCCTTCGAGCATCACTTAGAAGGCAGTTGATGGCTGGCTCGGTCCCACACGGATCCATGAGCCTCTCTCAGGATAGCCTCTGTCTCTCTTTGCCTCCCCCTCCCAAGTCTGAGTCTCATCCCCTCTCCCAGCTCCAGCTGTCTCACATCCCCATCTCCCTCTACCTACAGGGAGGAAGGAGACCGCACCTGATTCTGCAGTACTGCTAGGAATGTGGCTCAACCCCATGTCCAGGGCTCAGTGTGCCATGGGAGAAAGGGGAAAATCTGGGGTTGAATCCTGCCTGCCTTGATGACTTTGGACAATCGCCAGACCTTCCTGGGTCCCTCTCATCTCCTGCTTTCTTCCTTGTCCCTGTAAAATGATTCCTGTCCCACTGGGAAGGACAGGATGTTTGGCTGCCTTGTGAGTTAGTGAGCTTCCTGTCATTGAGAGCCATCAGCCAGAAGCTGGGTGTCCACCTTTCAAGGGTATTTTTGAAGGGATTCCTCCACTAAGTGGCAGGCTGGACAGCATGACTGCTCGCACTGTTCTGTGGACTGACTTAGCCCATCTCTGAAATCCCATTTTCCTATTAGGGGTCCTAAGATCCCTGTGTTCTGAGGTTCATCAAAGACCACACAACTTTTTCCTCTTCTCTTAGAGGGAGCCCATGCATGGCTCTCCAGCACAGGTAAAGATTCAGAGCCTGGCCTGCTGGTCCCTGAACAGAAGTGACCAGACTTCAGCCAGTCAGTTGCTTTCCTCCATTGATAAGGGCTTGGGGGAGGCAGAAAGCTCTTGCTTGCCCCTCGCCTCCTAGGAAGACCTCAGGCCCCAGCTGGCTGAGCTGGCAACAGAGGGAGTGGGCAGGAATCAGGCGCCCAGGGCTGCTTTTGCAGCTCTATTTCCAACATCCTTCAGACTCTGGACTAGGAAAGGAACCCCTTCCTCCAGCTCCTTTGGTTAATCGACTGGAGAATTAGGCCTGGTTTCACAGGGTCTGAGATGTTCTTGGGTCTAGTTTCAGGAGCCTCTGCCCTCCCCCCATGATGGCACACCTGGGTGTCTGTGAGAAGAGCTCAGAGTAAACTTGGGAGATACGGGAGCTGCCTCCCCGGGCCTTTGCTTCCTTCCCTCTCTTGTCCCTGCCCCTCCCAGCTCTCCTATTCCCATCTTTCCTTTCTCATCAGTATCCTGTCCTCTCCCACATCTCCATCCTCTGACTTTCCTCCCTCATCTCTCAGCTTCCCTTTCTCCCCTATCCCCCCACTTCTCCCCTTTTCCCCTCTCCCTCTACTCTTACAAGGCCTTCTCTTCCCCTTTTCCTTTTTAGCACCACCTCCCCCCCCCCAGTTTTCTGAAGCCCATTCAAAATGAAAAGGGGAGATGAAACCATGTGGTATAGATTGAAAACAGGAGTCCTGGCTGCCCTGTGAGTAAGAGGGTGGAGCTTTCCATCCCCCTCCAAGCACCACCCAGCACCAGAGGACTGTCTACCAGTCCAGTATCCTACCACCCCAGGGGCCCAAGCCAGGTGGTTCTGTCCTAGGGGATGTGGTACAGGAGCTTGATCGTTTGAGGATCTCTCTCTCTCTCTCTCTCTTTCTCTCCCTCTCCCCCCTCTCTCCCAAGGCAAGTCACCCAATCCTGTGTGGAGGGGCCTTAGGCAGCCTTCTGATGCCCCCATATCTGAGAAGACATTTCCCAATAAGAGCTCATCCACCTTTTGCTTCAGGCCCTGCCGTGAGGAATGGCCCTTCACCCTCCGAGTTAGCCCATTGGACTTTGAGGGAGCTGGTTGTTAGGAAACTTTTCTCTGTGCCAAGCTAAATTTCAGTTTCTGCTGTTGCTCCAGGCCCTACCTTCTGGGGTCAAGTCTTTCCTCACTTCCATGTGACAGCTGTCATTCCCCTTCTCCCAAGCCACCACTCTTCCAGGTAAAACTTCTCCAGTGTCTTCTATTGATCCTCCTATGTCCTGATCTCAGCCCATGCATCAGGGCTGCCTCCTCCTGGACAATCTCTAGCTTACAATGTCCATCCTAGAACATGGTCTGACTGGGACAGAGGACCCCAGGCCTGTTACCTCCCTAGTCCTAGATACAACCTTCCTTCATTAACGAAAGCTAAGCTTGACTCACCAAGCTTACAGACTGCCAGACCCCCTGACCTTTGACATGGATGGTCTCTTATCTACCCTGGCTTCCATCTTCTGTGTCATGTCTTTGATGACCATCTTGGTTAGTGAGTCCCCTTGGTATCCACATTGGTCTTTTTAAATGCCTTTCCTTCTCATCTCAGTTGTTTTTCTCCATGCCTTGCCTCAGTGTCATTCTCTAGTTTCCCTCCCATTCCTTCTGCATTGACTTCCCCCCTCCAGAATTTTAGTCCATGTGGGATCCAGACTTTCATGGAACCTCCTAAAACCTGCTCTCCTCAAAACGAAGGTTCCTGTGAGATGGCCCCCAGCTTTTGTCTGCTGTTTGTCACTACAAACTCTTAAGAGACTGTGATCGCATCTTCCCATGCCCAGGAGGCCCGTCTTTTCCACCCCCAGCAACCAGTTCTTTGTGGGTCAGAATCAGGTCCAAAATCCCAGTTCCCTTTTTTATTTCCTCTACCTTTTGAAGAGTGAAATTCTCATTAAGGTGAACCAAGAAATCATTGGCTACTCTGCTTTGGGCTCTAGCAAAAGTCTGGGTAATTGAGGTCCTTTGCCAGGCTTGCAGTTGGGTCCATTGTAAGCTGCTCATCTCTTCCCGCCTAAGTTGTCTGTAATCTATTCCAGTGGCAGGATCGCTTGTGAATCTGCCTCTGTCCGTCTTCACTAAATGTGCTCCACCTTGCTCCTGGTATTTGGGTCCTGGATGGCCTTATTTGGGTGCATCTTCTTAGGGTGCAGTGTTCCTCTTCCTCCATGTGCCTATCCCATCCTCCCTTACCTGTCCTGTACCTTCTGAAGAAGGTAATTGTGTGTGTGTGTGTGTGAGTTCTGACCTGTTGCTGGTGATTTCCTGCTTTGGTTTGTATCTTGAGATAATAAATAGGTTTCTATAGCCACAGGTCCTCATTGACAGTTTGAAAAGAGAAGGAGGTGGGCACAGGGGATATAGAGCAGGACCCCAGCTGGTTGCGCCCTTTCTCCGCTTTCTCCAGCCTGTACCTTAAAACACAGAGTTTGTGGTAGAGCTGAGGGACCCTTAGAACACAGAATGCTAGAGCTGGGAGGGCCCTGAGAACACAGTGTCAGAGCTGGGAGAACCTTTAGAACACGGGATGTCAGAGCTGGGAGAGTCCTTAGAACACAGAATGTCAGAACTGGGAGAACCCTTAGAACACAGAATGTTGGAGCTGGGAGGGTCCTTAGAACATAGAATGTCGGAGCTGGGAGGGCCCTTGGGACATGGAAGAAGACTTTGAAGTTATCTTGTCCATAATCCCTCATTTGACAGATGGGGATACTTGAGGTCCAGGAAGGGACAGTGATTTGCAGCGACTCATAGAAGCATCAGTGGCAAATCTGAGACTAAAGCTGAGCGGGGGAGGGGAGGGGTGTCTCCTGACTCCTGTTGTAAGGTGGCATCTACTTCTTACCCTGGGCTTGAGGTGGTGGAGTAAAATCCATTTGTGTGACAGTGGAGAGACAGAGACTAGCCACTGATGCTCCCTTTGGGTAGGAGGGCCTACCCAAGTGAGTCCTACCCTGATCATGAACCTCCCCTAGAACTAAGAAGAGTTCTTGGACCAACCTGGCCTGCCTCACCATCATCAGGTGGCCTAGTCCTGCCTGCTAATATTCACCTGGGAACTTGCTTTCTCTCCTCTAGGGAAGAACAGCGAGAGAACCTCATATTCAACCTTTGGGAGAGACCCTGGGATGCCAGTACTCAGTCAGGTAAGTGAGAAGAAACAGTAGAACGGAATAGTTTGTCTGATTGGTGCAGATAGAAGGGCTTCTCTTAGGGGTAACCATAAAGGGGGCGTTCCTGAGGACTGCCCATTCCCTGTATGTTGAGCCCTGCCCAGTATAGAATGAAAGGAAAACTGAAAATTGGGCTCAGGTCTCATTCCCTTGAAATGGGCTGCTGGCCCTGAGGCTTTCAGTGTTGGGTGATGAGACAGGTGCTGGCCTGGGACAGTCCAAGAAGGACCCAGCAGGCCCTGCCTCCTTCAGGAAGTCCAGCTTCCTTCCTCTTTGGGGCTAGGACTAGTAGCCCTGGGCTTCTTGGCTTCAGTTTCTCAACCATCAGAAACAGCCTGAATTCAGATTTTCCAGGACTTTGGGGAGGGGGAGAATGGCCATTCCTCCCATTTTCTGGATTTTCCCCAGGGGTTGAGCAGTCCAACTTGGAGCTTGGAATACAACCAAGGGAGTGGGGGTGAGGGGGTCACTGGGATTACTTGAGTGCTGCTCAGGCTGGGATTGGGAGCCAGTGGCTATGTTCCTCAAATCAAGGGCCCTTGGACAAGGAAGATGAGAGTTTGTCAGGCTTCTTAAATGGCCTCCTTAAAGTGATTTGCCACACTTGGAATATGGAGTATGAGAGTGGAAAGGATATTAGCTCATGCACTGGGAGGAATCTGTCACTGGACGTAGAGTGTCAGGACTGGGAGGGCACTTAGAATACCATGTTAAGTCTGAAAGGGCCCTTAGAATAGGAAATATTAGATCTGGGGGGGCCCTTAGAACACAGAATGTCAGAGCTGGGAGGTCCTTAAATCATAGAATGTTAGAACTGGGAGGGTCCTTAGAATATAGGATGTCAGAGCTGGGAGGGCCCTTAGAACATAGGGTGTCAGAGCTGAGAGGGTCCTTAGAACACAGGATGTCAGAGGTGGGAGGATCTTAAAGCAAGAAATGTCAGAGCTGGGAGGGTTCTTAGAACAGGGGATGTCAGAGCTAGGAGGGATCTTAACTCCTAGAACAAAGAATGCTGAAACTGGAAGGAACCTTAGAAGAGAGAAACAAATATTAGAAAATGGCCACTGAACACTGTGTAAGAGGAAGACAGGATTCTTGGAGATTTGAAAGTGGGCAGATGAGGGGGGAATGTAAGGGGCTTGTCCAAGCACCAGCGACCAGGGGCAGATCCTGGTGCCGTTCTCCTTGGCCCAGCCTCACTCCCTGTCTTGTCTGCTCGGCTCTTTGTAGGGTGTGGTTTGGGTAGCTCTTTCTCTCCCTCTTTCCCTTTTTGTTAAGTCCCATGTTTTAATTTTGCACAAATTTGTCATAATTTCCTCTTCTCTGAACGGAGAATGTTTCCTTTTGCTACACCAGCTGCGCTGGCTCCAGGGCCGGCCGCGGTGAATTTAATTTACCACCGAAGCTGTGAAAATAGCAGCGGGACAGGTGCCAAAGGCCCACGAGGGGGGATTTTTTATTTTTAATGTTGTCATTTGGCAGAGGTTTGAATTTGGGGGCTGGGGAAGGGCTGGATAGCAGGGAGATCTTCCCCCTCTCCCCCAAAAAAGCATGGGAAAGGACCTCGGTCCCACTTCAGAACCCAGAGCCACGGGGTTTTACGGCTGTCCAGAACGTCATTCCTCATGTCATTATTTGTAGTAGTAGCAATAGTTATAGTAATTATTACTCTTAAGTGTTAGTAGGTAGCTTGCCTTGAACCCCAAAAGACCTGGGTTCAAATCCTGCCTCTGACATATCCTGGCTGTGTGACCCCACCCAACTCATTTAACCCCTCAGTGCTCAGGGCGACTAAGACTCAGGTTCTTTCTGGTTTTGGTGGCCTTTTTCCCCAGTTACATGTTAAAACATTTTTAACATTCTTTTTTCCAAATTTTGAATTCCAAATTCTCTCCCTCCCTCCTGCACCTTTGAGAAGGCAAGCAATTTGACACGTGTGTACATACGCAGTAAGAAGGTGCCAGCCGGCATCGGTAGAGGGAATGTCTTCACCCTGGATTTCCTTGTGCTAAATGAAATCACGGTTCTGGTCCCTGTCCCTAACACTTATATTGATAAGTAAGTACGTAAAGATGAGGCAGCAAAGTAAGGGCGTCCCTAAAGTCTGGACACACAGGCAATGTGGTATTACTGCATCGAGTTCACAGGAATCTTGCAAAGCACGTCAACCTTTGCATCACAAATGATGGAAATCATATTGAAGATGTTGTTTGTTAATATTCCAATTAAATGAAATGTTGAAAATTTCATTCATTTCATTTCTTGAAAATAGGCATTTTTGTTGGAGTTGGGAAGGCCTAGAATCCTCCCCCCCTCCCCCAAATGACCTGGGTGCTTCAGGCAGGTCACTGTCCAGCCTCAGCAATTCCTTTGGTCCAGGAAAAAGAGAAGCCCGAACTTGGAGTTGGAGGATCTCTGTCCACCTTTGCTCTTCCTGATAGAAGAGGTCATCGGTGTGACCTTGGGCCTCCGCTCCCTCATCTTGAAGATGAGAGGGGTTGCGTTTGTCCCAGAGCTATGAGCCAGGAACATAGATTTGCATTGTGGGAGCGGGTTCAAAATGGTGAATCTTTCATGTGTTCCCGTCACTAGGCAGTAGCAGCAGAGAGAATGTCAGTCAGAATTGGAGTCAGAAGGACCCCCAGCTTTACTGCTTTATGCCTCTTTGGCCTTAGACAAATCCTTCTCTCTGGAGCTTCAGTTTGTCATCTGTAAAATAAAGAGTCGGGGTAAATCAGGGCTTCTGCACCTTTTTTGATTGATAGACCCCTGAAGAAACATACGAGCCTCTTCTCAGAATCCTGGTTTTGAATGCATAAAATCAAGTAACAGTAGATTCCATTTCTATAGGGCTTCGAAAGAGGCCTTCTTCTTATCTCGTGTCCATGGAGGGAGGCAGGGCACGTGCGCTCTTAAAGACTTGAAAGTACTATGTAAGAGTTAATTATTATCATCAATAGTCCTATATGGATGAAGAAACTAAAGCTCGGGGGAGGCTCTTAGGGCTCGGAAGTTTCAAGGGCCAGAATTCAAACCCCTACCTCCTGGCTCCCATTTCAGAATCCTTTCCAGTGTTTCCACCCATATCATCTCTTTCAAATGCTGGAGAAAATGGTGCCCTCAGCTATTGCCGAAACAGGGCCCAGAAAGCGTAAGTGACTGGCCAAGGCTGCCATGAGGAAGCAGGTCTCCCACTTCCTAAGAGTGCTGTGTTCTACTCTCCCCCCCAGAGTCTGGAATCCAGCCTTCTGGCTCCTCCCTGGGAGACCTCGGGGCTTTTAGCTTGCCCACAGGATTAGAGCTGCTCTTGTCTCAGCTTAGTGTTCTCTTCAGCTTGCTGTTCAGTCATTTTCAGTCTTGTCTGACTTCATGACTCTCTTTTGAGGTTTCTTTGGCAAAGATTCTGGCATGGTTCACCATTTCCTTCTCCAGCTTATTTTACAAATGAGGAAACTGAGGCAAACAGGGTTAAGTGACTTTCCCAGGGTCACATAGCTAGTGTCTGAGGCTGGATTTGAACTTGGGTCTTCCTGACTACAGGCTGGTAAATGCATTGTGTCTACTGAACCACCCACTGCTCCATCCCCACTTTAAACTAAAGGAAACCATTCCGTGGAGGAGCTCCGTCGTAGAACATTCAAGCTGAGAGAACTGTAGAACAGAGACTATGAGAGCCACTAATGATCTGCAAGCAGGTTTGGGCCAGGGGTTCCCAGACTTCCTTTTCTGCTCACAGCCCTGTATTATTTTGACACTCTGGGGAAAGTTGTCAGTTTGGAAGGGAGAGAACCAGGGGTCTGGCCTTTTGAGAGCTGGTCATGTGATCCAAGCCTGTCATTTTCTGGATGAAAAAACCAAGCCCCGTTTTGGGGAAGGGGCTCGTCCAAAAGCATACACTCAGTCAGCGGCAGATTTCCCCGTGACCTTGCTTGGACATTGGCAGCCCCACCCAATTGCCTTTAGAGCGCTGCCCAGCTGTCCTGCTGGAGCCCTTGTGTGCCCCCAGATGACAGGCTCCTTGGGGGCAATCTCTGAGTGCTTAGCAAGAAGCCTTGTGCCATGGCCCGGGGGCTGGGGCTGCCCTGGGGAACGGGGGCTGGGCATCTGATGGCTCTTTTCCCTCGTAGGCTGGCTTCCTGCCCAGTGAGCTGGGAATCAACAGCCCGAGCACGCTGTCCCCAACAGGGGTCAAGGGAGGTTCACAGTATTACCCGTATCCCAACAACCCTCGACGGAGGGCAGCCGACAGCAACCTTGGTGAGTGGCATTGTGGGGGGGAAATCATCTTACTTGCTAATCTCCCAGGTGACAAGCCTTTCTGAGTTCTCCTGTATCTCCCAGACCTGTACTGGGCTGGGGGAAGAAAGAAGAGGCTCTTCTCTTTGAGAAGGATGTCAGAGCCAGGAGGGTCCTTAGGACATATCAGATTGAATAGAAGAGCTGAGGGAGACCTCAGAACATACGACATAGAATGGCACGGCTAGGTGGGCCCTCAGAACACACGACATAAAATACGTACAACATAGAATGGCACTGCTAGGTGGGCCCTCAGAACATACAACATAGAATACATACAACATAAAATGGCACTGCTAGGTGGGCCCTCAGAACACACAACATAGAATAGCATGGCTACATAGGCCCTCAGAACACACAACATAGTATACAACATAGAATGGCAGGCTAGGTGGGCCCTCAGAACACACAACGTAGAATGGCACAGCTGGGGGGCCCTCAGATCATACAACATGTAATAACATATATCATGGCATGGCTGGGTGGGTGGGCCCTCAGATCATACAGCATGTAATGACATGCATCATAGAATGGCACGGCTAGGTGGGCCCTCAGATCATACAACATGTAATAACATATATCATGGCATGGCTGGGTGGGTGGGCCCTCAGATCATACAGCATGTAATGACATGCATCATAGAATGGCACGGCTAGGTGGGCCCTCAGATCATACAACATGTGATAACATGCAACATAGAATGGCACGGCTAGGTGGGCCCTCAGATCATACATCATGTAATAACGTACATCATAGAATGGCACGGCTAGGTGGACCCTCAGAACACACACCAGAGACTGTCAGCTGGGAAGGGCCATAGACTGAGGGGTAGGGCCTGGACCTGAGATTTTGTTGTACAAGGGAACCCCCAGGTAAGAAAACTCCCTCTACCCACTGAGCTCCATACCTTCTCTGAAAGTTTTTGAACATCTTCTAGAATTGCCTGGAGGAGGTTCCCCACTCCTGGCCTAGAGTGTCAAGGGGTTAAATGACTTGCCCAGGGTCGTGCAGCCAGGCTGTGTCCGAGGCTGGATTTGAACCCAAGTCTTTCTGGCCCCAAGGCCAGCTCTGTAGCTGCCTTCTAGAACCCAGACTCAGGGCATCCGTAAGCATTCATTAAGCTCCAGCTGCCTGTTGCTGTGCTCATCCCTAGGAATGTAAAGGCCAACCGTCCCTACTGTCAAAAAAATCACTAGCAGGGGAGCCAACATGGACATGTATAAGCACCTAGAAAATGAACCCAGGGTGGGAGGGGGCACTAGCGAATTTGAGGGGCACATAAGGGAAGGTCTCTTGTTTAAGGTAGCTTAAGAGCTGAGTCTTGAAGGAAATCAAGGATTCCAGCAGGCAGAGGTGGGATGGCCAGTGCAAAAGTATGGGGGTGGGAGACAAGGGGACCCCTGTGAAGAGCAGTAAGGAGACCAGTGTCCCTAGATTGTGGAATGTGTGGAGGAGAATAAGGAAAGCTGGAAGAGAAGGATTGGGCAGGTTGAGAGAGCTTTCAGTGCCCCAGATATGTTTCTCTTTGATCCCAGAGGCTTTAGGAAGCCGCTGGAGTTTAGTGAGTAGGGAGGTGGCCTGGTCAGCCCTGGGCCAACCCAAAAGCTTATTGCAAGAGTCCAAGTGAGACGTGCCAAGGTGGGTAGTGAGGAGGAAGAAATGACAAGGTTGGCAGACCGATGGGATGTGTGGGGTGAGAACGAGGAGTAGGGGATGAGCTGAGCTTGTCGGCCTGTGTGACTCAGCACGGTAACAGGGAGGAGGTTCAGCAGGGGCCCGAAGGTGCTGAGCAGTAATTTGAACCCAGGACATTTGAGCTGGAATGTCCAGTCAGCGGTTGCTGAGATGGCAGGCAGCCTGGAGCAAGACCAGAGTCGGAGCTATCGATCTGGGAGTCATTTACATAGAGATCCTAAGTGGACCCTGATGAAGTCAGAATGTCGGAGCTAACTGCGACATCAGAACCTAAAACAGAGGATTTCAGTTGGGAGGGACTGTAGAAGCTGTCTGGTATGGTTTTGCCTTGTTTTACAGATGAGGAAACCGAGGTTTGGGTAAGAGACTTGCGATCACACAGAGGCGTTGTTAGGACCAGGCCCAATGAGAATGTCTGATGTTTCTATGATGCTTTTAAAATTTGCAGAAATGCCTTATGCACATTCTGGTTTAAGCCTTGCCACAATTTTGTGAAGTCTTGGCATTCCAAATGGTGTCATAATCAATCCATTTTACAAAGAAGAACATTGAGGCCCCTGGTGGTAAAATAACTTCCCTGAGGTCTCGTAAGTGTCACAGGTGGGGTTCAAAGGGCTGAGACCAGCCCTCTGCCTTTTGGGTTAGTCTGCTCGGGGTCTCCTGACTTCAGAATGAGGACTTCCTCTGTCTCAGTGCTCCTGAAGGGTAGGACTCACACAGAGGAAACAGACTCTAAGCTCCATGAGGGCCACTCTGTTGGGGTTTTTTTTCCTTCTTTAAACCACCTGTTTCTTTTTAATTTTCATTTAAAAATTTTATCTATAATTTTGTTTTTACATCACCAACTTTAGGCGGCCCAGGGGACAGAGCTCTGAGCCTGGAGTTCAAATCCAGACTCAGACACTTCCTAGGGCAAGTCGTCCAACCTCTGTCTTTGTTTCCTCAACTGTAAAATGGGGAGACCAGTAGCGTTTATGTCCCAGGGTTAACATGAGGACCCAACAGGAACATGTTGGCACAACTTAAAGCATGGCACCGATGATCTTATTGTTGGAATCGTTATCAGTATTCTAGAATGCCATCCTTTTCAAGGAAGGATGTAACATGAAGAGATGAGGCGGAGAAAGGCGGTTTGACAAAACCTCACCCAACCACGAGCGTTCACTCAGTTCCTACCCTGTGCCAGGAACTGTGCTGGGCACTGATGCACAAGTAAAAAGGAAGTGGTTCCTGCCCTAAGGAAGCTTATATTCAGTCAGAGGAGACGGCAGATAAAACATGCATGCAGCCACGCACCCACGCACTCATGCGCACACACTCAGATACACTCATACGTACTCACACACACACACTCTTACACTCACTGTCTTTCACACACATACATACATACTCACACATGCATTGCAAGGTAATTGTGAGGAGGAAGGCAGATGCAGTAGCAACTGGGGAGGAATCAGAAAAGGCTTCATGGAGAAGTCAAGGGTATGCAGTGATCCACACCCATAGTCCCTCGCCTCTGCAAAAAAAAAAAAAAAGGAGGAATTCCGTATTCACGCTCAGCCATACTAATTATACCACATTCACTTTTGATTTTTCTTTTTAGTCTATAACTTATTGATGGTAATAGCTGGCATTTGTAATTTATCTACAGATTTGCAAAGTTTCGGGAGTTTTTTGTATGCAAGTGTGGTTGTAAGAGGCTCACAACAATCTTTTGAGTTAGATATTACAGGTGGTATTATGTCGTTTTTGTTTAATCTGTTTCTGTTGTGTCCAACCCTCTGTACCCCTGTGGAGTTTTCTTGGCAGAGACATTGGGGTAGTTTTCCATGTCCTTCTCCGGCTCATTTTACAGATGAGGAAACTGAGGCAAACACAGTGGAGTGACTTGCCCAGAGTCACACAGCTAGTAAGTGTCTGAGGCCGCATTTGAACCTTCAGGTCTTCTGATTCCAGGCCCGTGCTCCGTCCACTGAGCCACCAGCTGCCTCAGATCTCATTTTACAGATAAAGAAACTGAGATTCACATAGGCCAACTGACCTGTCCCTTGTTGTTCTAGTAAATGGTTCCACCAACAAAATATGTGCTGGCCTCTGGGATAGAATAAAGAAATCTCTGCTTTCAATAGACATTTATTAGTCCGTAACTGGGACGTAGTCCATGCCCTCGTGGAGCTTACATCCTAGTGGGGAGACACAGAACTGAGTTATACTCGGTTTCCAGTGTGATCTCAGAGGCGGCCTGATGTATTGGAGAGAGGGCTGAATCCAGAGTCCCGAAAAGCTGCCTCCGTCACTCTTCCAGGGCCTAACCCTGGGCAAGTGACCTGCCTCTCAGGGCCTCCTGGCTCCTTAGAACTTGATGGGTCATAGAGTGGAAAAGTATTTAGTACTCTCCCATGTGCCAGGCATTCGAGATGCAGATAGAAAAGCCCAGGAGTCTGCATTCCAGTCAGGGAAGACAAGACAGTATAGAAAGGCTCAACTGTAGGGCAGATGGGAAGGCCCAGCAGACCTTTGGATGGGGAACAAAGCGTGGAGGGCCTTGGAGTATAGCATTGAGTAGGATAGCAATGCCAGGGGTTTCTGAGGGCATAGCGGTGGAGTAGGTGGGAAGATCCCATGGACCTTAGGGGGCAGTACCAGGGTAGATAAGACCTGGTGGTCTTCTGTCTTTAATAGAAGTGACCTCTGTCCATCCAAGGGGCATAAGCAGTAACCTGGCTGACCAGTCAGAATGGAGCAGGGCTCTGGGTGAAGATGGAGCGGGGGGTGTGAATCTGCCTCTGGCCAGGTAGGACCATCCAAATCCAGGGCCAAGTGGGAGTGAGCAGTGAGGGCTGGGGAAAGGCTCCCCTCGGTCATTACTCCTGATAGGTTAGAGACCAGCTTTTGCCATTTATTTTTGGCGGAAGGAATTCCCATACCAGGAGCTCCCCATGCTCATGAAACAACAGACCCTTCTTATGTTTGTGACTAGCAGGTAATTTCTGCAGAAATGGAGCCCAGAGTGCCCCAAGAGCTGAGGCGGGAGAGAGATGACTTCCAGGTCACACAGAGTGGGTATGGTTCATGGAGTGCAGTGACCAGCCTTAAAGGATTTTAATAGGTCTCATATCAATGAGACCGTTACGTACCCTGAGCCAGAAAAAGAAAAGAAGGGTTCACGAGAATGATGGGGTGGTGTTCTGGGGAATATTAGTAATAACCCACATGTATAGTGTGCTTTGAGGTTAGCCAGGTGCTTTCCATACCTTGTCCCTTTGGAGCAAGATGACCACCCTGCCAGGTGGGTGCTGTCATTATCCGTATTTTAGAGACGAGGACACTCAGGCCAAGAGTTTTCTGTGACTTGCCTGGATCACATAGATAGGAAGTGTCACAGGTGGGATCTGAATCCCAGTCTTCCTAATTTCCAACCTCGGCCAGTGTAGATAGCCCAGGCCATGGTATAGCTAGCTCCCCGCAAACTCATAGACTGTGTGCCTGAACTCATACACTGTGTGTCCGAGCGCCCAGAGCTCCCGTGTCCTTTGCATGGACCCGGCCCAATACTGCTTTACTCCTGTGTGCCAGCTGATCAGTGGCTGGCCAGAAGGCCCTTGCCAATCAGATGGACAGGGTTGTGGGGTTGGTTGGCCTGGTTGCAGTCCACATTTTCTGCCCCCTTGGTTCCCTCCCCCACCTTTAAAAATGGAGCCAGTCCTTACACTGGCAGCCCGTTTCCTTAAAGGCCGTGTCCAGCTATGGCAGTGGTGACTCCAACTGCCAACTGATGCTTATCAGCAGAGAGCAATAAATGTTCTTGCTCAGAACGCTCTGATCTCGCCTTCCTGCCTGCCTGACCCAATGGGAAGATTCACTCCCAACCAAAATCCACACCCAAAATAACAGCGCCCGGGAGTCACTCAGACGGGGGCTTCCTCACCCTGGTCCCTCTTAGCAACAACTTGGGGAGAAGGCCGGAGGTGGCTGGAACTGGGGGCGCATTTCCCACCCAGCCCGTGAGTGCAAGTCCTGGCTAGAATCAGAAACCAGGAATCTCAGCTGAAAATGAGCAAAAAGAGCATCCAGTCCCACCCAGACTTGAATAGGATTCCCCTCCAGGGATAGAAAGCCCCATAAATCACTGTGCCTAGAGTCAGGAGAACCTGAGTTCAAATCCAGCCTCAGATACTAGATACTTCCTAGTTAGGGGACCCTGGGCAAGTCACATAACTACTCTCAGACTCAGTTTCCTCTTCTCTGAAATGGGAACAGTGATGACACCTGCCTGCAAAGAATCAGTTAAGAAAAGAGCTCTATAAAGGCCTTTTCAGACCTTCAGACACTGTGTAAAGGACCATCTCTGGCCTTTTCTCCAGGCTGCCCTCAGAAGACACAGGCTTGGATCTAGCTCGCCAATGTACTTGTCTCATCCTCTGTTCAGTCTCATCAAACCCCTCCCCTTCTTTGAGTCAAGGAGCGTGTCTTGGGAAGATTCTTCCTTATTATTTATTAGTTCTTACTTATTATTTACTTATTGGTAAATGAGCTCTCATAGTGGATTGGAGGCTGGCTTGGGAGATCACCGGAGCAGGATCGACCCCCTGCTAGAAGGAGCATGTTGTAGGTACTTAATAAGTGTTTGCTGAGTTACCTTGTCCAAGACAGGTTCCCAGACAGGTTGGACGAGATGCCTCCTGAGGCCCCTTCTGACTGCAGGATCTTCTGCCACTTAACCTCTCAGGGCTAGATTTCTAATCTGTAAAATGAAGAATTTGGACTAGGTGACCTCTGAGGTTCCTTGGAAGATTCAGTGTGGTGATTCTAGAACCAAAGGTCTCCCCAGGACAGCCCAGGACTCGGGGACACCTCTGGTGGCTGAGGGATTTCCCCTTCCATTGGGCTGGAGAATCTGTCCCATCAGCAATGGCTTCCACTCATTATTCTTAGTTCTTCCCTCTGGAGCCTAGAAGAACAGTCTTATTCTAACACTGGGAGACAGAAATCATATATGGTTTACCCTGCCACCTTGCCCCAGCCCAGGCTGAGCATGCCCAGTTCCTTCAGCTGGTCCTATCTTCAGAGTCCCAGCCCAAAGCTCTTCCCATCCCCCTCCCTGAAAAGCAGTCCCATCATTTGTTCCCCAGAAAGAGCCCCTTCCCAAGACTCCCGGCTCCCCCACCTTCCCCAGACATAGCATGGTAGATAATGCGCTGGGCCTGGAGTCACCCTAGTCCAATGACCCTGAGGTAAGGCATTTAACCACACTCAGTCTTTGGGTTTCCTCATCTATAAGATGGGGGTCATAATAGCTTCTATCTCCCGGGGTTGTCGTGAGGATCCCCAAAGGAGATAATATATATGTGAAGTGCTCCGTTCCCCAGCCTTCAGGCTCTTTATAGGTATCAGCTTTTGTTCTTTTTCCTAGTAACCACCCACCCAGCCTAGCCCAGGGGATGAGTAAAGCACGTGGAGCTGGGACAGGTGTGTCCCAGAGGCCCCAGGATATCAGGTGCTGCCCGGCGGGCGTTGCTCCAGTGGCAGGGATGGTACGGTCTTCTCTGATCCTCCCAGGGAAAGCTCCCGGGGAAACCGCATGGCTCACCCCTCGGAAATTACTTTACTTCCCCACTCCTGCAAATAAAGCTGGATTTACATTCCTGTCTCCCAGAGAGATGCCAATGAGCAGCAAAGGGACTGTATTGTAGAATTCTTCTCCCCTCTCTGCACCCCGAAATGTGCTTGGAGTCAGCGTTTGGGGAATGCTTTACAGGAGGACCTGAGCAAAGGGAGGTCAAAGGACGAGTTCCCTTTCTGGAGACTTTCTCCCCCCTCCTTCCCTGACCTTGTGCACTTCTAGTGTAGGGGTGAGGTCTCATTGCTTCAGAAACTGGAGTAGTAACAACAGAACTTCCATTTCAAGGCACATCGGTTTACAAAGTGCTTTCCTCACGTTAACTCTGGAGGAAGAGGAGGAGGAGGTGGTGGTGGTGGTGGTGGTGGTGGTGGTGGTGGTGGTGGTGGTGGTGGTGGTGGTAAACTACCACTGTTATCACTAGCACTGCTTCTAATGATAATGATTAATATTAATATAGTGCTTAAGATTTGCCAAGTGCTTTACAAATATTATCTCATCAGTCCCTGAGAGGGAGGTGCTGTTACTGCCCCAGTTTTCAGGCAGAGGCTAAGTGACCTGTCTAGGGTCACACAGCTAGTAAGTGTCTGAGGCTGGATTAGAACTCAGATCTTCCTGACTCCAGGCCCAAAGCTCTATCCACTGCTCCACCTCGATACCTCGAATGCGAAATTTACCGTTTCCATTTTTATAGATGAGGAAGCCAAGTCTCCTGGCCACATGAGTCTTATTCAAGGCCACACAGCTAGCCGCTGAAGGAGCCGGGTCCTGACTCGAGAGTTGTGGCCTTTCTGTCAGGCTGCCTGCCCTCAGCCAATGTGGGACCTCCCTAAGGATGGGAGCCTAAGACTTCCCCCTCCCTCTCTCACAGCCCTGAATGTAGAGCTGGTCTGTATTGTGGGTCAGCGAGTGAATGGCAGATTGGACCACCAGCTGGTTTTAACTCGAGCATCTGTGATGGCTTTGCAGTTGTGATGCTGCACTGAGTGGACCAAGGGTATGTGGGGCAGTGAGGCTTGCTCTGACCTTGGCCCTGTACTAGGTCCCCACCCTAGGAGGCATGTGGTCCAATGGAAAGTGCTGGCTTTAGAGTTACTAGACCTGAGTTTGAATTCCAGTTCATCATGCCACCAGGAAGACCTGAGTTCAAATCCAGCCTTAGGCCCTTATTACTGGGGGGCGGGGGTGTCCACTTCATCTCTGGCTTTCTGTTCCCTCGTCTATAAAATAAGGGATATAGTCTGGATTCCCTTGAATTTTCCTTTTGGCTCTAAATCCTGACTCCCTCAGGTCTAAGGAGATAAGGGCACCCTTGTTATGTGCCCTAATGTTCTTTATCTCACCTCTGCACACCCAGACTCCCACCTCTATGTGCCCAGCCTTCTGCTGGGCACTATGGGTGAGAAAGGAGGCCCCTTGGACTGTGCTCCTGGGGAGCTCCCAGTCTGTCTATAGAGATAGGAATGATGATGAAAAGGGTAACGCTTCCTCTTCTGTAGCACTTCAAGGGATTTCGAAAGCCCTTTCTTCCCCCACAGCGAGTTTGGTAGTATAAATATCATGATCTCCATTTTACGTATGACCGAGCTAAGGTCACTAGATCACTTTACATGATAGTGAGGGTGACAATGAGTGGTTTCTAAGCCTTGAAATAAGTAGAAAGCAACGGAAGGTTATACATCAACCAAGTCCCAGACACATGGTACCACCCTGAGTGTTATCTGAGGCCACGTGATGGGATGGCTCGTGGCTTCCTGTGAGGAGGGGTATCGAGCTGAGCATTGAAGGACAGAGGGAAGTTCAACAGGGAGGGAGGGAGGGAAGGGGAGGATGTTCCAGATCATGATTGGCAAGCATTGGCAGAGGGGTTTGAAATCCTATTTGCTTTGCACGAGCAAAGATGAACATTTCCTGTGGTTTCATGGTTTTTTGTTTGTTTTCCCCTTCTCCTGCCTCTGCCCGGCTAGATGGGCAACCTAAGAAGGTCCGGAAGGTGCCTCCGGGACTCCCCTCCTCGGTGAGTAGGCTGGTCTTGATGGATGTGGGGAGGAGATCACTAGACATGGGTATCTGTTACATAGGAGGTCTGTATTGGGTGGGGGAGGGGCCCTGCCACCATGCTCCCACCCCAGGAGATGCCCACACAGGCCCCTACTCCCAGGCCTCCGTCTAAGAACCCTAGGGAGACATAACACTCAAAGAATCATGACATCATAGAATATCCTATCAGAACATCCAGGGAAGAACCCTAGAATACATAGCATGAATTATTAGACATCACCCGCTCCATTTTACAGATGAGAAAACTGAGGCCCAGAGAGGAGGAATAACTATAATAGTTTAGTCTTCATTGTTGAGATTCCCTCCCACTTCACATCTGGCACACAGAGTCTCTCCTCGCCCCTCCGGTCAGGGCACTGCCTAAAAGTCAGCTGTCTCCGGAGCCCAGCAGCTTTTCCCAGCTCTCTGTGGGGGCCCCCTCCTGGAGGGGATCCCTGGGACATCGAATAGCCATGTACATGGGAGCCCCTAATGGGAGCAAAGACAAGGACCAGTAAATGATCCCACTATGATATGCCCATCCCCATTCTCCATGACCGAGCTGAGCTTGTGTGACCGGTGCCAAGGTTACACTTTTCCTTGAGATCTCCCTGCCATGTTTGTTAGCTTGTACAGATATGTCTACTGGAGCACATGACTGTGGTCCCTTGGCATTAGTCACAGCCCACAGCGCCAGCTTGGGGCTCCAAGTAGTTGTCTCAGGATGGGTGGGGGACCTCTGTCCTGTTTCTGAAGACTGTGGTGTGATGGAAAGATGGCTGGGCTTGGGGTTAGATGATCAGAGGTCAAATCCAGGCTCTCCCCCTAGCCCTAAATGACTACGTGACCACAAGGATATGCCATGGCCATCTGTCAGACCGATGGCCGATTGCTCAGGTGCCTTCCAGCTCGGATGGTTCTGAGCCTCATTCTTAGGGTGGGGTTGCCATAGTCTCTCGCCATGTTCTCACTCCAGTGTTTGACCTCTCCCTCACACCCCTCACATCACACACACACACACACACACACACACACACACACACCCACTACCATTTTATAGATAAGGAAACGAAGTCTCAGAGATCAGAGTGGCTTGTCAAGGTGACAGCAAGTCATGGGCACGGCCAGGTATGAAACCTGGGCTCTCTGTCTCTAATCAGGGCCTCTTACTGCCGCTCCAGAGAACCAAGGAGGATCTGAGAATCTCTTCTCTGGGAGTGTCCCCCACCATCTAGTCTAACGTCAGTTTCAGTCTCGGGGTGGGGGGGGTGCGGGAGTTGAGTCCCTGACAAAGGAGCAGGTCTTATCCTGTGGTACACTGAAGGGCCAGTTTGTTATTTGGGGAAAGAGGGGACGATAGGTTGCCTGGGACTTTGGGAGGGGTGGGAGGGGAGAATGTATTAGGGAGAGCGGCCAGGGCCTGAAACCTGACTCCTCTATCCCCATTGACACACTTTCCTGCCACCCCCACCCCAGAGTAGTCACTGGGCTTTGGAGGGAGGGAAGGAAGTATTGATGGTGGAGGAGAGGGGCTCTCCCCTGCCTCCCCCACATCTGCACATCAAGGAGCTTCCCAGTAGCACCACCAGCTCGAGTGTGCGCGAGAGCGCGCGCGCGCGCGTGCGCACACACACACACACAAACACATGCTCGCTCCCCTTCTCCCCTCCCCAATCCCCCCCACCCCTCCCTTGCAGCACAGCTGCATGAAGCCTTGGCGGGGGGCCAGGGCCCGACAGATGGCACGGAGCTCTTAGACAGGCTTGGCTCTCCCAGCTCCCGCTATTTAATCAAATTATAGAAAAAGTCAATTTGCTGAATTCTTGTTCATTGTAGCCCTTCTCATTCCCTTCGTTTCTGGGCTCCTTGGCGCCACATATCCCCACCCCCACCCCACCTCTCTGCCAGAGGGAAAGAGGCTTCATTTCCCCCATCCACCCAAGCTGGCCCAGGCCTACAGTACACCACCCACCTGAGGTCTCTTCTTCCCTCTTCTTAAATCCCCAAGTTTTGTGTTTTCCCCTTGCCAGCCACCTTGGAGAATCAGCTCATTTTAAAGCCGTATTGGTCCTTAGAACACAGAATGTCAGAGCTGGGAGGGCCCTTAGAACATGGAATGTCAGAGCTGGCAGGATCCCTAGAACCCAGGATGTCAGGGCTGGGAGGGCCCTCAGAACACAGGATGTCAGAGCTGGGAGGGCCCTTAGAACAGAGAAAGTAATGCCTGAAAGAGACCTTAGAACGCTGAATGGCAGAACTGGAAGGAACTGTAGCAGTCACTTAGTCCAATCTCATTTTACAGAGGGATGAATTGAACCCCCAGAAATGCAGTCGGAACCACCTGGGGCATATATCTAGTCAGAGCTGTAACCAGACTCAAAGCCAGGTTTCCTGACTTTTGGTCCATTGCACCTCGGATAAGAATGGTGGCTTCAGTTGGGTCAAGAGCTGGGGTGTCCTGGTTCCAGTTTGTGGAGGGAGAATGGGAATGTCTTGATTTCCTCATCTCTAAAGTGGAGGTGATACTTCACAATGGACCTAACAGGTTTATGAGGAAAGGACCTTTTAGAGAAAAATGGGCATTACCGTCATCATTTGTTGGGTCCAGAGCAGGAGAAGGGATCCCAGGCCCAATCCATGGGGTTGGATTTCAGAAATTCCACAGGCACAGACCCAGCTGGCCAAGGTTGTCCTGACCCCATTGCCTCCCCTGGCCCTAGCCCAGCCTAGCTTCCTCTCTACATCTGGCCGAGCCCGGGGGGAGTCCCAGGTCCAGTGGGTTGGCCAATTCACTTTCACAGCCTTCATCAAAGGAGGAAGGAAAGAGAAACTTTGTGAATGGTTGGGCTAGAGGGTGGGGGGAGGGGTTCCCAGGTCCTGGACTGATCCAGAGCATTCTTGAGGAAGGTGTCCTCAAAAAAAGGGGGTGGAGAAGAAATCCCATTCCCTTTCCCACTCCAACCCCCACCCTTTTCAAACAGAGACCAAAAAAAAAAAACCACTATTAGCTTGCCCTTGCTGGGGCCTCTAAAACCTAAGTTACCATCTGCTGAAAATGTAACTGAATCTCGGTGTAAGGGATCTGGGCTACCCCAGCCCCCCGCCCACAGCAGAAGGAGGCCCATGCGGGGAACTCACTCCTCTTCTCCCAAACTGGAGGGGCCTGGAGATGGGGGAGGGGCAGCAAAGGAAACAAAGATCCTGGGCCCCACCCAGGGCCTGCTTCTGTTCCCCACCTAGGCACTTGAAGGTTAGGAGCAGGAGAAGGGACAGCAGGGGGCCTAGCCAGGGGATTTTATGGGGGTCTTTATTCCTAACTCTCCTTGATCACCGGTCCCCTCTGGCTCAGTCAGCCCCTGGGAGGGGAGGCAGACCACAAAGGAAACTGTTCGGAGAACACTCTTGGGGCTTCAGGCCAAGCGCCTCATCCTTCCTCCCTCCTCTTTCACGACTGGGGCTCGCAGGGGGCTTTAGAGAGGAATCATCACTGCTGTTTCTACTGGCATTTTAACACTCCCAGAGTGCTTTATCACTGTTAAACCTTCACAAGAGGTGCAGCAGGTGCTATTGGCCCATTTTACAGCGGAGAAACTGTAGACCAGGGAGGGGGGTGGGGAACCATGCCTGCGAACCTGGGAGGGGCCTTAGAACTCAGGATGTCAGAGCTGGGAGGGCCCTTAGAACACAGGGTGTCAGAGCTGAGGGGAATCTTAGAACACAGGATGTCAGGGTGGGAGGACCCTTAGAACAGAAAACGTCACATTAGGAAACAAATTTGGAGTGGAAAAGTGACTTACAGCCATCCAATGAGTTGTGCCACCGCCAGGACTGGAACCCAGACTCCTGACTCCAATCTCAGCAAGTTTCTGCCACAACATACTATCCTTTTTTGATATTTCTTCTTCCATTTTTTTTCTTTGCTTCCCTGCCATCTTCCTTCTCCCTTCCCTCCTGTTTCTTTCCTAAGGAGTTAGAGCCCTGTGTCACCCTCTCTCCAACAATCTCCCGCACTCCTAAGGAACTTGTGGAAAAATCGAGAATTCTCCTGCTTGGGCCAAGCAGGTGCCAGGGGGTGGGAGGAAGCAGCGCAGTAGCCCTGTCCAGTGGATGGCAGGTGTGTTGGCACCAGGGGCAGGGGCAGGATTAGCAGTTATATGGACCTTTAAGGTTCGAGCCTCTTAACAGCCCGGTGAGCTAGAGGTGCTATTATTATCATCCTGATTTTTCAGAAGAGGAACCTGAGGCCAAGAACTTGACTGGTGTCACAGTAAGGATCTCAGGCAAGATTCCAGCCTGGCTTCTCCAGTCCCCAGGTCCAGTGCTCTGCCCACTGCACCTGCTGCTGCTGCCTCCCGACAAGGAGGGCTGGACATTTGGTAGTTTTCCTTCTGACTGAATCTCTTCCTTGGCAGGTATATCCCTCCAACTCAGGTGATGACTACAGCCGAGACCCCACGGGATACACTTCCTCCAAACCTGCCAGTACTGTGTACCCTGCAGCCTTCTACATGCCAGGTATGGTTCATGGGATAGAGAGAGGAAGACGTCCTGGTTTCCTACCTCTGCCAACCATATGTAAGGTCAGGCCTAGATGCCCATCACGTGGGCTGAGATGCCTGGGAGCCATCTGTACTCTACTGCCTGGGGGATAAGGGTTTGCCTTTTGGGAGCACCTATGGGGGTCAGACTTCCTTTTGGGACTGTGCAGCACTCAGTCCAGGGTCCAAGTCAAAGTTTCACTGGGGATCAGGGCTCAGTCTAGTGCCAAGATCTACATGCTCCCGAGGTGGCATGTGAATCTCCAGGTAAAAAGTGTTGGAAAAGTAGGTAGATAAAAGCATCTGGGATCACCTTTGTATCCCTGTAACCCTAATTCTACACACTGCTCCCTCGACTTTGACCCTGTGCTCCCTACAGATGGACTACACAACTCAGCGGACCTATGGAGCCCATCGGGCACCATGAACCAGTCCAACTATGCTCCCCCCATGCTGGGCAGCTCCCCTTCCCCTCTCCCTCAGAGCGGCGGCTTCAGTAACTTACACCAGCATGAACGAATGGTAAGAGAAAACCCTTTGGAAAGCTCTCCCTTCCCTGTAGTCCCTGCCTGAAGCAAGACAATATTGAAGGGAGGTGGGGGCAAAATGGTGGAATATAGCCCCTGCCTTAAAGAAAACACCTTCCCCTCCCCCAGGGAGCCCCCAAGGAGATTAGAAAGCTGCCCCTAAGGGTTAGTAGCTCGGTCCATGTCTGGCTGCAGCCATCTGACCCCTCTCTCCTTCTCCCTCCGCTTCTGCGGGGTCTTCCTAAGAACTACCAGATGCATTCAGGGGAGGTCAATGGTGGAATCCCATCAGTGTCCGGATTCTCCTCTGCCACCGCTCCCTATGGCGTCTCAAGCCACACACCACCAATCAGTGGCACAGACAGCATCATGGGTAAGTACCACTTTGTTCCTACCACTGGATTTTCCTTTCTCTTCACGGTTCTCCCACCGGCTTCACCCTTACATTGCCCAGCCTCAGTGGAGCCAGGATAGAGCAGAATGTTTGAAATGTCTGGTGGCAGGGGTGGGAGCTGGGGCATCCATCAGGATCTAGGTGCTAGTCCCAGCTGCACCTCTGGATGGCTCCCTTTAAGCTGTGTCAGCAGAGCAGAGGAAGGCACACTTGAGTTGGGTGTCAAGGGACTTGAGTTCCTCTTCCATCTTGGTCATGGCTGTCTGATAGTGGACCCTCTAACACTTGAGATCCTATGTCTGGTAGGAGGTTTCTCTCCTCCTGTGGGATGGGAGCAGGTGGGGTGACTTGGGCCTCTTTTCTCCTTCTATCACAGGTAACAGGGGGACTACAGCTGGTAGCTCTGGAGATGCACTTGGGAAGGCACTGGCTTCGGTAAGAGCTGCTCCTGCCAGTTTTTCTCTCCCTGGGATATTGATGGGCAGGACTAGGGAATTGAAGAGAGAGATTTGCCTAAGCCTAGGAAGGGTACTTCAGGCTCTAGGCCTCCCTTTGCCCCCAGGAGGGTTCCTCGTGTGTTGGAAGGGGAGAGTGCTACCAAGGGTGCGCCCCAGCCCTGTGGCAGAGAACTGGCCCAGAGTTTCCCTCCTGAGACCCTTCATTCAGATGGTGGGAGAAGGGGAGATGCTGGCATGATAAAAGGGGATCTGAGGCTCCTCCCGTGTATCTCCTCATTGTTTTCTTGGGCCCCTCGGCCATTATTCCATGCCCCAGCTCCCAGAGTCCACTGACCGAGAGAGGAGACAGTGGCAGAAGCTCGCCCTCCTGCTCCCCGCGACTGAGCTGGGGAGCCCATATTCCCCGCAGCTCACTCAGGCTGCCCTTGAGCTCTGCCATGCTGTAGGTAGTCCCATTTCCTTCTCCCCCCGGCACGGCTTCCCCCCACAGCCTCACCACAGTCGCCCCAAGGTGGCTGAAACTGAGAGCACCGGGTGTATGTGCCAGGAAGCGAAAGGCATGGTGGGAACAGCGGCACTGGGGGGCCTCACATTCGACGACTATACCCATACCTCCCCTCACCATCATCCTCTCCCTTGGGCCACCCCCTCCCACTGCCTGCCCAGACCTCATCTGCCCCCTGGCCCAAGGACTTCCATCTGACCAGAGTATGGGGGTGGGGGCGAGGCTGTTCATAGAATCATATCTCTGGAGGCATTCTACAGAAGGAGAAACTGAGACCCAGGGGAGTTATCACTTCCCCAAGGTCACCTGGGTAGCCTGGAGTTGAACCCAGATCCTCCAACTCGGAGCCAGCATACCTTCTCCTCTCTCTGGAGCTAATTGCCCGAGCCCACATCCAGGATGTTCTCCTGGGAGCATCCTCCAGGCCACACTGCCCCAGTCCACCATGGTAACCAGGCTTCTCAGGGCCTCTGCTCATACCCTCTGCCATGGCTTCATTAGCTATCTGACTGGGGACAGACAGGTCAAGGCTGAAAACTTAACCATCCAGGGCACTAGTTCTGAAGTCATGCCAGAAGCCAGGAAATGCTCCCATCTCTTTACCTCCCTCTGCTTTCCAGAGGAGCCCTGGCAGGGACTTTCATATCAGATAGAGGCCACATTCTCACTATCAGGAGACTCCTGGTCCCGTATCAGTGGATGTCTAGAATCTAGTTTGAACCCAGGCCTCCTGACTCCCAAGTGTCCACTCACATCTTATGGCCTCGGATTCAATTACTCTGACAGTAGGACCAGAGACCTTAGGGGTTATCCATTCACAGAAGAAATGAGGCCTCTAAAGTCACACTGTGAAAACTAGAATTCAAACCCAAGTCCCCTTGCCTCCAGATCCTCCACACAGTAGAACGTCCCTGCTCTTCTTATCAGTAACTACAAAACAAGAAATCTGCAATAATGGTGTTATTTCTTTATTTTATTTTTTTGTTTGGAGATAGTTAAGATTAAGTGACTTGCCCAGGGTCACACAGCTAATACGTATCTGAGTCTGGATTTGAACTCAGGTCCTCCTGAGTCCAGGGCCAGTGCACCACCTAGCTGCCCCAGTAATGGTGATATTTCAAAGGCCACCTCTACCGCTTTAGCCCAGCCATCAGTGAGAGGCCACCTGGTTCCTTTTGTTTTGTAATCCAACATTGGGGGAAATCACAGCCCACCAGCCCCCAGATGTCTCACCAGTTCAGGGGTCCCACCTGAATAATGTGTCTCTTTCTCTCTTCTCTCTAGATTTATTCCCCAGACCACTCAAGCAATAACTTTCCTTCTAACCCCTCGACCCCGGTGGGTTCCCCTCAGGGACTTGCAGGTATGTGATCTAGAGGAATGGGGGGAGGGGCAGGAGGGATTGGGACCCACCAGAATCTGCCCTTCTGGGTCATCCCATTCACGTATCTGGCCTACTGGATAGGTTTTTGTTGTTCAGTCATTTCATTCATATCCAGCTCTTCCTGACCCCACTTGGGGTTTTCTTGGCAAAGATACTGGAGTGGTTTACCATTTCCATCTCTAGCTCATGAGGAAACTGAGACAAAGAGGGTTAAGTGACTTGCCTAAGGTCACATAGCTGCCTGAGGCCGGATTTGAACTCTCAAAGATGAGTCTTCCTGACTCCAGGCCTGGCGCTCTATCCATTGCACCACCTGGCTCCCCCCTGGAAAGGTGGCTGTATGGGAAATTTGCCCGTTGAATTCAAAGCACAGGCAAGTATGACATACCTGGGTCCTGTTCTTGCCTGCCATCGCACAGGTGATGGTGTCTGAGCCTGGGTTCAAACTCGGGTCTTCTGACCCAGCGAGAGTTAATTCCACTGCACCCCCAGCGTGTAGCACAAGTACATGGGAGGCGCTTAATAAATGCTGTCGCCTTGGCCACGGCAGAGCAGCCATCTCCCCTTCTCCACCCCCAAACACCAGGCAACAAAGCACGGAAGGATGAGCTATGAGTTTCCCCAGCCACAGCCATACCCAGCGCCTCTGGCCCCCTCCCCAAGCCCTGGTGCTGGACTTGAGAGCTGAGGTCATGTCTCAGCCAAGGGAGAAAACAAGAGAAGGCCCCTATGAAGCCAGGAATGGGGGGGATGTGGCCGGTGAAGTCCACTGTGCTGCCAGAGAACGGGGCAGCTTCGAGGGTTCTGCCCTAGGAAGGTTCCTTGGGGCTCAGACATGGCAGGGCTGGTTCTGAAGCATCCTGGTGTGGTGGGTTTGTGGCCTGCACATCCCCCTTCTGTACATCACACACTTCTCTGAGCCCACCTCAATAAGACGAGGTGTGCAGGGTTTCACATCAGCAGCCACACCACCACCAACCATCCCAGAACAAGCTGAGGGGTCTGTGGGATGGGCTGTTTCATGCACACATACCTCCCCGTCCTCACACTTGGGCTCAGCTCCACCCTCCCTCACATCCCCACTATATACCTTTCCTCCCTATACACATAGAACTCTCTTTTTTTTTCTTTTTGGAGAGGAGAAGGCAGGGTAATTGGGGTTAAGTGACTCACCCAAGGTCACGCAGCTAGTAAGTGTGTCAAGTGTCTGAGGCAGAATTTGAAGTCAGGTCCTCCTGACTCCAGGGCCAGTATTCTACTCACTGTGCCACCTGGCTGCCCCACACATAGAACTTCTGCTCATATTTTTAGAGCACCTACAGGGTTCTTCAGGTACACTGGGAGAAGTAGGTAGTGCTAGTGGTATTAGCCTCATTTTGACAGAAGAGGAGACTGAGTCCCTGGGTTAAGTGATTTGCCCAGAGTCACACATCAGATAAGTGAGATGTTTGAATCTAGATGTCCTGGCCTGACACCCATCTCCTCATGTACACATGGACATCTCTATATGAACAACCTCACTCATCCACAGATGAGCTCACACCTGTAACCCCCATGTGTACACCCCCCCCACCACCACAATCTAATGTCCTTATACTCATAGACACCTCCCCACATACATACCCAGTAATGAATGAGCAACCCCCTGAAGGGGTAGCCTGTTGGTGAGAGCCCACCGTATCTAGTCAGGTGTCTTCCTCCTCTTCCTCTGCCACACTCATTCACTCCTTTTTATTTCTTACTTTGAAAACAAGTCAGAATCATAATACTGTTGCCTCTGGCCCTCACAGCAAAGTCCCCACTCATCCCCCTGGATGAAATATCTTGCCCATTTAGAGAGTAAGCTTCCTGTGATCAGGGCCTTTCTACCCCTTATATTTGTGTCCCTGGTGTTTAACACGTCTGGTACGTTTCATGAGTGCTTGAAAAATTCATTCTTTCCCTCTCCCATATGCATGCCTGTCTGTGCTCACAGCCACGTTCTCTGACACACGGATACATGGGATCCCACCCTCAGGTGAACCACTCAGCTGTAAAGCACATACGTCCAAACCTACCTCCCCTGCTGCAGCCTCACGGCCCTGGAGTATCACTTGACCATGGTGGGGAGGAGGTGAGGAAAGGAGTGTGTGGGTCAGGAGAGTGAACCTGGCCGAGGCCGAGTGATGTGTCCAGGTGGACATGGCGAGTGAACAGCAAAACAGGGATGAGACCCAAGTTCTGGATTCCAGGCCTAGCTTTCTGCTTGATGTCGCCACCCATCCTGGTCTTCATGCACAGACCTACCATACTGTAACATACATGTACACGCTCATCCCCTCCCATGCCAGCAGCACAGATGGACACATATGCCCATTTAGGTCATGTTGCTAGCTTTCAACAATGGACCACTTTCCCTCTCCCTTCTCCTCTCTCCATCCTTCCTTTCTCCCTTCCCTCCCTCTCTCTCCTCCCTGCCCTCCTCTTCCTTTCCTTTCTTTCTCTCCTCCTCTCTCTATCTTTCTTCCTTTTCTCTCCCCTTTCCCCTTCCCCTTTCTCTTGCTCCCCACTCCCTTTTGTCTCCCTCCCCATCCCTCTTCCTCTTTCCTGTTCCCCCCTTCTCTCCTCTCCCTTTCCCTCTGTTTCCCTTCCTACCTCTCTCTTCCCCTCTGCACCCCCCCACACACACATCCAGATATCTTTATAGAAGTAGCTTATAGGTGTGCACTCAGTCCCCTGCTTTGCTCACATCCCCCTCCCCCCCAGGATCAGCTGGAGGGAGAGGGAAGTGAAATCTCTGGGTTTCTGGAAGGCCTGGCAGTTAGGTTAAAAATACTTCTGGTCCCCTAGTAGGTGGGGTTGCCACCAGCCATCTCAGGGCCACCTCCCGCTCTCACTACAAGCCTTACTGACTCTCACTTCGCTAAATGGGCCCAGAAGCTCTCTCCCCTGTAGCCCCAAGAACCACTAGACGGGATAAGGGAGACTGTTGGATGGCTATCCAAGCGAACTGTCCCTCTAGGCTAAACTGCTGGCCGACGGGGAGTGTTGGGGTGGTGGGGCCACTATCTTCCTGAGTTCTTTTAGAGTGCGCTAGCAGGGGAATTGATTTCTCTGACCCTCTAGGAGCCAGGCTCTGCTCCCAGACTTCCTGCCCTTCTTCCCCTATACCCCCCTGGAAAGTGGCTGCCTGCACACAGCCCCCTGAGATGGCTCTGTGGTTGGAGGCTGAAGGGAGATGAGGTTAAGTCGGCAGAAGGGATAGTAATGCTTCTTCCTCCCATGCCTGATGTCCTGAGTTTTAGCATTGAATCATAGGACTTGGAGCAAGACCAACTCCCTCATTTTACAAGTGGGTAAGCTGAGTCCCAGAGAGGTCTGAGTGCTTTGCCAAAGGGTCAGGAGCAGGGTCTAACTCCAGATTTCCCACGCCGTGTTGGCTTTGGCACGCGTGCCCCAATCCCCCACTCCCTCCCCTTCAGATTTTTCCTGTTGCCCATTCCAATCTTATTAGTGGAGGTATTGCTTTTGGTGTTTGATTCTTGCCATGATGAACTGGAGGAGACCTAAATGGGGAAGACTTTAGGAGAGAGATACAAGGGGAGGTCTCCCAGTGCCCTAAAAACCTTCCCACTTGCCATTAGCACTCCCTGGGCTGCACTGAATTTTTTGGTCAACACAGAATTTTGTTGTGTGGACGGATGGTGCCCCCCTGTGGCATGAGTCAGCACTGCAGGTGTCTCAAGGTCATAATGATAAATGATCAGAAATTCTACACCCCATCAGGTTTTACAACACCAGGCACTTTCCTCAAAAAAAACCTGGAGATCTGGGGCTGGGTAGCACAGGTGCTGATATCCCCGTCTTACAGAGGAGAAAACAGGCCTGGTGAGGGGGAAGTGGTTTGCTGCCTTGTTGCCAAGTTAGTAAGTGTTGGAGCCAGGCTTCAAACCCAGAACTCTTAGACTACAAATCAGCCCGTTCCTGTTGTAAATGCTGGGCCTCGGCATCGCAGGTCGTCAGGCTTTAGAACGTTGTTGGTCAAAGCCAGAAGGGACCTTTGGGTGAATAGATGGAAAAGAAACAAAACCTAACGTAACAGCATTTATTAAGTGCTTATAGTGTGCTGAGAACTGTAAAAATCATCTGATCTAACCCTCTTATTGTACAGGTGAGCAAACTGAGGCCCAGAGACTGGAAGTGACTTGTCCAGGGTCTTACGGCTTAGCGGCAATAGAGTCTGGGGTTGAACCCAAGTCTTGTGTTTCAGGCACATCCCAGTGGCCCCGACCAGGAGCACCCGGTGCCTTATCTCCCAGCTACGAAGGAACTCTTCACAATTTAGTGAGTGTCCCTGCTTCCTCCTCTTCTCCCATCCCCTGGACAAACATGTCTGCCCATCTGGCAGGGGAGACTCCTGGAGAATTCAGAGGGGCTGCCCTGGGCTCCCTTTTGCCTCTCCTCCAAATAGGGTTGGCTTTGGTGTCCACAGAAAAAGACCCTCTCCCACTCCGGTGCCTGTGTGTATAGAGGTACCCGGGCAAGTGGGGATGGGTGCGCTTGAGTGTAAGACAGAGGGACCACCTTTTGAATGCCAGTCCCTCAGAAGGGATTTCTCCTTTGTTCTCTTGGCTTCTCGGAGGGGGAGAAGGATTGCCCTTCCACAGCCTGAGGAAATGACACCCCTTCCCCCAGAGGGTTGGTTATAGGGTTCCCTCTCCCAGAGCCACAAAGCATGAGCCACACTGGCCAGTCAGCCCAATGCCCTCTCTGGCTTTGGCAGGACAGCAGTGTTCAAAGGGAAAACCCTAATCCCACCTCCTCTTTTCTTCCTCTTCACCCCCAACAGCAAAACAAGATGGAAGACCACTTAGACGAAGCCATCCACGTGCTGAGGAGTCATGCCGTGGGGCAGACGGGAGACATGCATGGCATTCTTGGGGGCACGCCAGGGCACAGTGGAACTGTGGGCGCCCTCAGCCAGGCCTTCTCCTCCTCCGTCATGCCCCTGGTGGGGCGACACTCAAGCTTGGTGAGCAGGGGCCAGATGAGGCAGGGTGGGTGCCCACCCCAGAGCTGGCTGGGGACATGCCCTGAATCTGGGGTCTAAGGGAAATTACCTCTAGAAAAGCACACAATAAAGAATCTGACTTGCCCCCTCCTTTGATAGAAGAAGCAACGGTGAGAAGCCTTATTAGAGAGGAGATGTAGCACAGTGGCCACTGGGATTCAAACTCCAATCTTCTCATCTAATCCTCTGTGCCCTGCTATGGCTTTTTTAACCTTCTTCCCAGATTAGGAAAAGTGGAGGACAGAGAAGCGGGCCTACGCCTTCCCCCACAGTGGGGGAAGTGTCCTGAGTCCTCATCCCTTGCTCTGTTATGGAATGGGTGGGGGAGGGGGGTTTTGCCTGGTCCTCAAAGTGTTTGGTCATAGGTAAGGGGGTGGGGTTGTAGGGAGACCACATTCGTGGGCCCATTCCTCTGACTGCCCTGTAGGTAGGGAGCAGTCACACTGAAGATGGCCTCCCCAGCAACTCCAGTCTCCTTCACAATCATGTGTCACTTCCCTCCCAGCCCGGCTCACTACCCGACCTCACTCGACAGCAGGATGCCTATAGTGGTAAGGACGTGGGTGCTAGAAAGAGTGGGGGAAGGGAGAGGAAAGACCTTCTGTCTCCCAAGCCAAAAAATAAGCTGGAGATGCTAACACCACCATGTGAATTGGTCCCTGCCTTCAAGGAGCTTCCACTTGAATTGGGGGGAGGGGGGAGGGAGCAGAACATGTCCATATAAGAGAACATATGGATACATACTTAAGTGAATATCAGGGAGTTAGGGAGGGAGAGAGGGAATGAGTAGCTGCCAGGCGGGAGGTGGGGGGCGGGGGTCCAGGAAGGGGTTCATGCAGAAGGTGGGTGGACCTTGAACTGATTCTTGAAGAAAACCAGGAATTCCAAGAGATGGAAGTGAGGAAGGGGGCCATTCTGGGCGTAGGGGACAACCAGCCTGAAGGTAGAGAGATGGGAAATGGTGGTCCAGATGGAGGAAAGAGGCGTCAGATTTGGCGATTCTGAAATCATTGACAGCTTTGGAGAGAGCGGTTTTATTCAAATGGAAGTCAGAAGCCAAGTTTCAAAGGGTTTGAGAGAGAGGAGAGGAAGTGATGGCATTTTGAACACAGAGAGCAGTTTGGTGGAATTTGGCTGAGAAAAGGAGGAGGGTGGTGGAGTAAGGAGGGGTGAAGATTTTCTCTGTAAAGCACGAGGTGGGGTTCTCAGATGAGGGAGGAGTAGGGGGAGGACTTGGGGAGTTTGGGGCCCTGGCCTCCTGGCTGTTCCATAGCCCCATCCCTGGAGCCGTTCTCTCTGCTCGCCCCCCAGGCCCGGGATGCTCATCTCCCTGGCTTCCTTTAAATCCTGGCTAAAAATCTTAATTCTCATTAATTATCTCCTGTAGAGAGCTTGCTTGGTGTTGTTCCCTGTTAGATTGTAAGCCCCTTGAGGACAGGGACTGCCTTTTGCCACTTGTGTCCTCAGGGCTCAGCAGCTGCCTGGCACATAGTAGACACTTAATGTTTGCTGATTGATATGTGCCCGTAGGCATCCGCATTGGCAGGCCAGTTTTCCAAGTCCGAGGCACTCTCTCTTCTCCGGGCTGTTGTCTCAGGTGGGTAGGACATGGAAGCAGCGTCTCTCACTGGGTCTCTGCCCTCTGCTGCAGGCTTAGCGTCGGGGCTGGGGAGAGCCGGCGCTTCTTCAGGAACTAGTGAGATCAAGAGGGAAGAGAAGGAAGATGAAGAGAACACATCCGTGGCGGACAACTCGGAGGAGGAGAAGAAGGAGATGAAGCCCTCCCGGACTAGAACAAGGTGCCCCCTGGGAGTTGATCCCTCTCTGCCTGATTTCCCTGCCCCTCCTCCCCACCCCTTCCTTCCTAGCTACGTTCCACAGCCCACATGGGAGGGTGGCGGCCCAGCCCTTGCTCAGCCATGGGCCAAGGGCCAGTATGTTAGAGGGATCCTGTCTTAACTTCCTCCCACCCTGTGTGTCGACTCCCTTCAGCCTCAAGGCCCCTCTGCCCTACCCCAGGCCCTGGGTAGAAGAGGCAATATAGGGCACTATGCCCTACTTCCCTACACAAGCATCACTGGCTGCCTGCCCAGTGCCCTCAGACACATGCACACATTCCTCCATAAGTCAGATGGGTGTCCCTGGTTATCTGTACTGGTGCCTTCCCCCACATGCATACATACACACTCACACACACGCACACACACGTGCACGCACACACACTCCCATGGCAAGATGGCAGGAGGCACTCAGAAGGTGGGAAGGACAACAGGGCTGGGGTTTGGAGTCCCAGCAAGCTGGGTGCCAGGACAGGATGCCAGGGGTCCCCTGCCCTAAGCCCAAAGGGCACCCATGGAGAATGTTCCCTGTCTCGTTCTCTCATTTCGGAACCCCCTAGTCAAGATGAGGATGAGGAGGACGACCTTCTCCCCCCAGAGCAGAAAGCGGAGAGAGAGAAGGAGAGGCGGGTGGCCAATAACGCCCGTGAGCGCCTCCGTGTCCGCGACATCAACGAGGCCTTTAAAGAGCTCGGCCGCATGTGCCAACTCCACCTTAACAGTGAAAAACCGCAGACCAAACTTCTAATTCTCCACCAGGCCGTGTCGGTTATTTTGAACCTGGAACAGCAAGTGCGAGGTCAGTGAGAGGCCCGCGGTGCTGGGGGGGCCCAGCGTTGGGACGGAACCGGCCGGCGTGGGCTGTCTGTCTGTCTGTCCGTCAGTCTGGCTGTCTGTCTGTCTGTCTGTCTTGCGGCTCCTGGGCCCACCCCGGGGGCCTCCCCAGCCCCTTCATCGCTTCCCGTCTCTTTTCCCTCCCCCTCCCACCCCTGCTTCTCTCCCTGTCCTCCCTCACTGAGTCTTACACACATACCCCACCAGACCCTTGATAGAATGCCTAGAATAAGGTCCTTGACATCGTGAGAGACCTTAGATGAGTGTCTGAGCTGGGGCCCCTCACATGCACACATCTGCCCAGAGGAGCTGGCATGGCTGGGGCGGGGGGTGGTCGATCTGAATTTAAAACCGTACCTCACATGTTTTGGGACTTAGACTGTAGCCCTGGGTGCTCTGGGCTTGCCAGCTTCTGACAGCTGGTGATAGGGCAGCCCCAGCTGGAGCCCTGGGATTGGCCTGAAGGATATTCCGCTTCCTTCTGCTGGGGTAGGTGGTCACGTGGTGGAGACTGTGGAACATATCTCACACACACGCACGTGTGCACACACACTGTAGCAGAATCTAGACAGGACTCGTGCCCAGACCACAAGGTGTCATTTCCTGGATGGCCTCTTTCCCGCTAGTCGATGTATTCTGGGAGCCCATCCAAAATCTTATTCCTGGTCATGGAGATGCCACTTTTCTCCCCTGAGTTATCACTCAGAAGATAGGGATCATCTGGGTTTTAAAGCCTACCTCCCCAACCTCTCCTGGCCTCCAGCAGAGATCATAATAGAAAACTTAGCAGTCATCTCATCAAGATTCCCCTCCCCATCCCCCATTTTACAAATGGGGAAAACTGAGGTGCACATCAGGGAAGGGGCCCATTCAGAGTCACCCAGCTACTAAGGGGTAGAACTAGGTTTCACACTCTCTGTCCTATGACTCCAAATCGAGGGCTTTCCCCCACTCTGTGCCCTGCTGCCTCTCCCAAGCATCATTATCTCCATTTTACAGATGGAGGAAACTGAGGCGCAGAGGTGAAATTGCTTGACCAGACCCACTCAGTAAGCATGAGAACTAGGACTTGAACCCAGGACTCTTGACTCTAGGACTAGAGTTCTTTCTAGTATGCCCATGCCACCTCTTGGAGCAATTACCTCTCTGTGTCTGTCTTCCCCTGCCTTTCAAGTCTGGAACCTATGTGCTTCCTCATTAACCCCTTCCTCTCCTTTTGGGTTCTGCCCGCAAAAAACAAATCCCTTCTGCCGCATTAACTCTTTATTCCCTGCAGCACTTTTGCTCAAATTGGAATGTCAGGCCTGGGGCCTGAGCCTCCCTCCCTTCTGCCTGCCCTCCGCTGTCCCGTCATGGCATTTGGACTTCACCCATGCCTCTCTTGTTCCGTAATATTTTGCGTCTTGTTGCAATGTGTGTTTGATAATCCCCTCCCCTCCCTTGCTCATCACCTTCTCTCTCTCTCATCTTCTTCTCTCTCTCTCTCCCACTCTTTTTCCTTTCCCCCCCGTTGATTTCTTTCCAATCTCCCACAGACAGTCCCCAGCCGACCCCCCGGTGGCCCACTCCCTACCTTGTACTTGCTGATGGAGACGGAGCCCGGGCTGGGGCAGGATCGAAGTTGAGGGCCAGGCATCCAAACCTAAATTCTCCTCCAAAGCAAGGGATGGTGGGAGAGGGGGAGAGAGAACCAATCCAGACGGGACAAATCACCATCATTCGTGATCACTTTGGTCTTCTGCTGTTGTCCTATTTTATGCCTACTTCCCAAGATGGCATTTGGAAGGGTTAGAGCTCAGGGTGCTGGCTGGGACATGAGTGCGTTGCCATCCCCTACCCCCATCTTAGCAGCTAGAGGCAGGCAGGTATGGGGGTTCCCCCCCCCATCTACCAGAAGCTAGAGCCAGCTGGCCCAAGGAGGTATTATATACCTCCACTTAAGACAATTCTCAGGTTTGGAGGTTGACTCGGAAGGCCCCAAGTTCCTTCGTGTTGCATCCTGGGGTTAGTGTGCCTGGACAGTTTGCAGATAAGAACAGGTAGATGGCCATCAGCCACTGGTGTGGAGCTGTCCAGTTGATCTTGGGAGGCACCCCCTACAGATTGCAGGCCATGTTCCATGAGCTCTGTGGTTTGTGATTTGGGGTTCCATGACTGGCTGACTCCATCATTTCTGATGTCCAGTTCTGCATTCCCAATTCTGTGCCTGTCCCAGGATCTCTGGTCCTGGGATCTGTTATTTGAATCCTCTTTGCATAATCTCCGGTGTGAGCTAAAAAGCAGACCCTGCAATAGTTTATAGCAATTCGTATTAATAATAATGATAAGAATACCCTCTTCTCTAGCACTTTTAAGATCCACAGAGCAGCCAGGGAGTAAGCCCTGACATTGACAGACCAGTTGAGTGTACCTTCCTGCTAGGCAGAGACCCCTACCACCACCACCACCATATATAGCACACCTTCAAATTGTGAAGGCTGTGCTATCCCAGGCATGAAGCCACCAAAGAAGGCATGTTTTACTCCATTTGGTTAGAAAGATGACCTGTAGCCCATGCCGAGACTGGGAATCGTAGCAAGAATTTTGCTCTGGGAGGAAAAAGTTGTCCAGGGGAAAAGGAAGTTAGTAGTCAGTTTAGAAGACTGCACACCCACCACCCCTTGATCCCTGTAGCTGAGTCTCCCTCAGGAGGTGGCACCCCCAAGGGTGGGCCTCTGCCAGACGTGTTCAGTTAACCTAGAGCTGAGAAGAAAGAGGCTCAGAGTTGGCCATGTTCATGCAAATGGGTCATGTCTTAGTTGAGGCCAGCCTCCCTGCCTCTTGCCTCCCTTAACGTTGCCGTGGGCTCCAACCCTGGTTTAAATCTTCACTTATTCATATGTACAGAAGCACTCACGTGGGGACAAGCACCTTCCACCCGTATTACATGTGTGGGCTGTACACATGGCTATGGGCATGCACATACACCAACACACTGTTCCTTGAAACTACAGGTGGGAGTCTACTATACGGGCCCAATTCTAGTCTCCCAGGCCCTGTGCCCGGCCCAGCCGGGTCCTTGCCAAAGGTCTTGACCGCCCCTTAGCTGACCCCAAGGCAGGGATGCTGACCAGATGGGATGGTAACAGTCTGGGCCCCATCTCCCACCATGTCCTGTTATGCCTCATCCCGTCCTGCCAAGCCAGCCCCTCAGAGAGAGCCCGCCCTCCCTGACTAATGCCTGTGGTGCTGTGAACCCAGCAGTACCGACGAGGCCCTGTCACTGGAAGAGAAGGATCTGAGGGACCGGGAGAGGAGGATGGCCAATAACGCCAGGGAAAGGGTGCGCGTGCGGGACATAAACGAGGCTTTCAAAGAGCTGGGACGCATGTGTCAGATGCACTTAAAATCGGACAAAGCACAGACCAAACTGATCATCCTTCAGCAAGCCGTCCAGGTCATCCTGGGCCTTGAACAGCAAGTGCGAGGTACGGTACGAGGCGGGTGCCGCCCCTCGCCGCCAGGAGCCCTCCCTGCCCAGAGACACTTACCTGCCTGTCTGTGTGCGCCCGTGTCTGTGTATCAGGGTGTGCGTGTACGTGTGCGTGCATGTGTGTGCGGGCATTCCCTTTCAGGCACTGGTCCATCATCCATCTCTAGCCTGCTAAGCACGGGCATCCCCCAAGGCTCCATCCTGAGCCTTCTTCCTCTTCTCTTTCTCCCCCCTTCCCCTCATGATCTCATTTGCTCCCTCGTCTCAGTTAACACCCTTCCTCAGTGACTCAGATCTCTCTGGCCAGCCCCGTTCTTTCTTCTCAACTCCAGCCTCAAGCTTGGACATCTTTATCTGGCTGATGCTGGTGGGAGCCCAGATTGAGTGTCAAAATATTGAAATTATTTTCTTCTCTCTCTCCTCGACCTCACTCCCGTACCCCTTATCCTTCCACCCTGCCCAGACTCTCCTGTTTCTGTTAATTGTGTCACCGTCCCTTCTTGTCATTCAGACATTTATTAAACAACTCCTGTGTGCCGGGCACCGTGCCACATGTCAGAACTACAAAGACAGAAAGACAGTCTCTCTGTTCTCTCAGAACTCACGTCTAATGGGAGAAACAACGGGCAGATCAGCAGAGGGAAACCACCGGCATTAAGGGGGAGTCTTGCAGAAGGTGGAACTTTAGCCAAGATTTGAGGAAAGGCAGGAGGGAGAAAATTCCAGGCATGAGCTGAAAATGTCCAGAGTCAGGAGGTGGAGGGTCCGATTCCGGGAAAAGTAACGGGGCCAGAGCCTAGATGCCAAGGTGTGAGATCTAGCAACATCTTTCTAAGGCATGGGTTTAAATGTTCTTTCTCCTCCTGCTCACAAAACTTTGGGAGCTTCTTATGGCATCTGGGACCAAATACAAACGTGAGGCCTCCGTGATTTTCCAAGCTTTACGTCCAGTAATTCACTTTGTGGACAACTCTGTATTCTAGACAAACTGGGTTAATACTAACTCTCTCTCTGGCCTCCCTGTAAGTCTTCCCATCTGCAGAATGAGGGAATTGCCTTGATAAGCCCTGAAGGCCCTCGCCCCTCTGTGCTTTCTTGCAGGCCATCCATCCCTGTAGCCAGAGGTGCTCCCTCCTGGTCTTCGTACGTCAGTCTTCCTTCATTTCCTGTCTCTTCCTGGAGCTCCCTCCTCCAAGAAACCTCCTCTGATTCCCTGTCTGCCTTTCACTTCGCTCTCCCTTCTACACAGACAGTCCAGAAGCACTCTGGACAGGGGGCTCTGTCCCCTTCTCTCTCCATGTATGTCTTATGTTTGTATTCCTGCCCAGTAGAAATGTAAACTCCCTGAGGTCAGGGATGGCTTTTTTTCCCTTTGTCACTCCATAAGTACCTGGTTTGTGATGTCTTAACACAGTAATGGAGGCTGAGCTGAAGTGAATTTGAACATCCTTCCTAAATTTTGTCTTCCCCAGACTAAACGGCCCCACTTTCTTCACCTATAGGCTAGGCTTCATTTCGTTCACCCTCTGGACCCCCGTCCCCTGGACGCATTCCAGCTTCCCTGGCCTTCCCAAATGTGAAAACCTTGCTCCTGGTGGGGTCCAAGCAGAACAGCTAACCGCAGAACGTTTACCTTTCTCAGACTGGATGGTGGACTGGCTCAGAGGGGATAGTAGCATTCTCCTCAGACCTTGTGATTTCACCAGGGTACATAGCACAGTGCCTGGCACATAGTAGGCACTTAAATGCTTGTTGGCCAGGCCATGCCACATGATACAGTGGAGAGACCATTGGTTCTGGAGTTAGAGGACCTGGGTTTCAATCCCACATCTGCCCTTTGCTCCTTGGAGGTCTTCAGGGCCTCGGTGGCCTTGTCTAAAGTGAGACAGACTCAATGATCTCTGAGGGCCCCACTCTAGATGATGATTTCTTGGCACAGAAATCACTTCTATCTCCTTCTCCGCCAAGGTTAACTCCCCCTGGGGCAGAGTGAGCTAGGCCGTTGTGGGGGAACGGGAGATGTTTTAGATGGGAGGGAGGGAGCCCCTCCCCCAGAGGGAATAGCCCAAAGAAGAAATTCTTTCGGGGCCCCTTCCTTGCTGCCTACCTTCCCTCTTCATTTGGAGGCACAGCCCCCAGCCCCACCTCATCTCTAGCTTACTCTGTCCTCTTCTCATTTTCTCATCCGCTTGTCAGTCTTGGCCTTCCTGCCAAACTCTTAACTCCCTACTGCTTCCTCAGGCATCTCCCCATTGGGTCTGTGTTCTTGCTCCCCTGTCTCAACAGAGCGCAATCTGAACCCCAAAGCTGCCTGCTTGAAGCGTCGAGAAGAAGAGAAAGTGTCCGGAGTGGTCGGTGATCCTCAGATGACACTTTCAGCTGGTCATCCGGGCCTGGGCGATGGTCATAACCCCGTTGGACACATGTAAAGGTATAGCACCTGCCCTCTCTCCTGAAACCAGCTGGGCCTAGTCTCATGTCTTGAGCTTCCTACATTGTTTGGAGATGTTCTACAGTTGGCTGTGGAGCTTGTCCACTTTAGAGTTAACCATCTTTTAGTAGTGCATCTGCTTATTTCAGAGTGGTCTCTCTAGGTGCCAGGGTCAGGCTCCCCGAAAGGCTGGAGCACTGAACCAAATCTATTGAGCTGTGATTTGATAGGGATGAATGGAAAGCGTCTCGGGTGCAAAAAATCAACTTCTTGGGTACCAGAAGGGAGTGACATGGCAGGCTGGAAATGAGTTTGAGTGGACCAAAAGCATGGTGTGATTTATTGTTGTGTGTGTATGTGCCTACATGACATACGTAGTATGTATGCTTGTGTGTGGTGTATATGTATGCATGCATGCACATGCCCAGATGTGCGGGGATACGCCCCAAAAGCTCATACCATCTCGGGTTGCGTTAAGAGATATTAGGAATAGGGAAGTGATGGTCCCACTGACCTCTGTCCTGCCCACAAGACCACATCTGTAATACCATGTTCACTACATTTTAGGACATTAATGGCTGCAGTGTCCATAAGAGGGTAACCAGCATGGTGAAAGACCTTGAGTATAGGTTACGTGGGGATCATTGGAAAGAAGTGAGAGTGTTTAAAATAGAGAGGAGAGGATTCAGGACGCATGGGGACTGTCTTTCCAGTATCTGAAGGGCAGTCAGGATAAAGAAGGATTAGAACCAGGAGCAATGTAGATTTTTTTTTTTTAAGGCAAATTTAGGCTTGACATTAGGGAAAACTTCCTAACAGTCCAAGTTATCCAAGAGGAGAATGGACTGCGTCAGGAAGTCGTGGATTCCCTGGCCCTTATTGGGGGTCTTCAAGTAGGGGCTGGGTGACTGTTGGTCGAGGTGTGGAGAGTGTGATGGTGTAAGAGAGGCTTGTTGAGTGGCAGGTTGGACTTAGACTCTGGGGTTGCTTTCAACTTGGATTCTGTGATTTTGCTTGGACCCCTTTGTGAGTCCTGTCCTAGAAGGCCTCACTCAGCCAGCCCTACCTTGGAGCAGCTTTGTCTTGCTCTCAGCAGGAGCAGGACAGCCTCGTTGCAATAGAGAATGTGATCATGTGGCTGCTTTAAAGTCAGGAAAGGCCAAGTTCCAGTCTCACTTTTGGTGCTGACAGTAAGAATACCAGTCTTGCCCACTTCCAGGCTGCTTGTGAGGCTATGATGAAATAATGCAAGTAAAGCGCTTCGTACATTTTCAAATACAGCTTTGTCAGATCAGGAAAGGTATGATGTCTCTATCTGATTCTAAGAAAAATGAGGCGTGTGGACGGCAAAGCTCTTGGGGTCGAGTCGAGCAAACCATAGTCATCTATTTGGGTGAAGACTTTGAAGTCAGCTTGGAGGGCCTCCTAGCCCCCCTCCCCCCCGCCCAAACCTTATCCTTTTTATATTGGTTTCCCTAATTATGAGTAATAAACTAATGTTTCATTCATCTGGTGACTTCTCATATCTGGTAACCCACTGGAAATCCTTGTGGGGAGCCAAAATAGTGGGCGTAAGGCCATGCACCAAAGTGCAGACACTCGCAAGAGAAAACCAGATCTTTGTTCGGGGACATATTTATTCTACCTTATATAGAGATGTAACCAGTTGGGTTGTCTTGTTACCAAGCCCACAGTCAATTGAGAAAGGAGGTATGGGGGAACTATGCGAGAAGTTGTTAAACTGATAACAGTCTGAGCTGGGAGGCAGAAGAATGTATGATATTAAGTAGTGGTGGTGGTTGTGGTGGTGGTGGTGGTGGTAGTGGTTGTGGTTGTTATAACCCTGAATGGTAACTGAAATTGAGAGTGAGGTGGCCCAGTGGATAGTGCTGGGCCTGGAATCGGGAAGACCTGAGTTCAAATCTGATGTCAGATACTTACCTAGCTAGGTGGCCCTGAACAAGTTGCTTAAGGTCTGTCTACCTCAGTTTACTCGTCTGTAAAAGATTGACAGTAATAGCATCTGCCTTCCAGGGGTATCGTGAGGATCAGGTGACATAATGTTTTGAAAACGCCATATAAACACTCCCTGTTATTATTAATGTGATTTCCGTGCCATCCAGTAAAGATTAACTTATGTTCAGTCATTCCTGAGACTGAGGTGAAGGAGTGTAATCAACAGGCTGCACTTATTAAGTGCCTGCTGTGTAACGGGCATGAGTGCTGAGGAGAGAAAGACAGGAGGGTGGTAGTCCCAGTCCCCAAGAAACTTGCCTTGTATCCAAAACCTGACTTTCTTTGCTCTTATTTTGTTCTGGCCCTTTATTGATGACTAATGGGCTTCTGGAGCCCGCGATGGTGTGTTAGAAGGAGCGTTGCACTTAATGCCCTGAGCAAGCCACTTACCCTTTCTCAGCCTCAGTTTCCCTATCAGTAAAATGAAAGGGCTGGACTGGATAACCTCTCAAAGCCCTTCTAGAACTGACATTCTGTGAGCTTAAATTGCCTTACCCAGACCATTACTTTAGATCCTTGAGTATTCGGGATTATCTGTATCTACCCACCCCCTGCAGATAATTGAGGATTGTCTGTATGTGGTAAGAGATAGCACACCATCATTTAAAAACATGGCCCCAGAAAGCACCTGGGCCTTACACATCCTTGTGGTATGTAGAAGGCACCCAGCCCCTTAGAGCAACAGCCTGCAGCTCCAGCTGGGGTGTGTCTCTTCCTCCCGCCGGGATGGTACAGCTTGTTTGTTTGGTCAGCTGCTAGATGAAACGACAGATACCTGCTGGCCTCCCCCTCCTTCAGAGCCCCCAAATTTTCTCCTCATAATTCACGGCCGTTTGCTTGCCACCCCCAAAATGACTCTTGAGACTCCACCCTTGGGAGGCTGTCCGTCTTCTCTCCTGTGGATTGAGTAACAGGAGATGAGTTCAATTTATAATTGAGTCCGTAAATACTAGAACCCATCTACTGAACTGGGCTGAGCTGTGTCTGACCCTGCACAACAATGAGGGTAACCCCGTATCTGGAGCATTTTCCACTTTACATACTCCTCTTCCCCTCCCCCCCTGCGGCTCTCCTAGGAGGGAGGTACAAGTTTTCTAATCTGCATTTAAAATAGAGGCTCGGGAGATAAAGGAATCCACATGGACTCCCATCTATTAAATACCAGAGCCAAGACTCAAGCTCAGGGCTCCTTCTGTTCCATCCATGCCAATGTAGCCTTAGTGAGGGTAGATGTAATGATGAATAGTTGTTGTGTAGTTGTTTGCAGTTGTGTCTGACTCTTCTTGACCCCATGTGGGATCTTCTTGGCAAAGATACCGGAGTGGTTTGCCATTCTCTTTTCCAGCTCACTTTACAGATGAGGAAAATGAGGCAAACAGGATTAAGGGACTTGCCCAGGGTCACACAGCCAGTAAGTGTCTGAGAATGGATTTGAACTCGGGTCTTCCTGACTCCAGGCCTGGCGCTCTATATACTGAACCACTGTACTGACCCCGTTTTAGAGAAGGGGGACTGAGGTTTAGAGAGAGATGACTTCCTCAAAATTACATGGTCAGGACATTCCAGGCTGGACCCAGATCTTCCAGCTTTTTTCCTCCCCTGAAAAAGTGGACAGGACAGTCTGGTGTGGTAGAAGGATGCCCGAGTCCAGAGTCCCAAGTTCTGGGGTTTGAATTGAAGCGTACTGCCTGGGGGCTTCAGAGGCCACCCCGATACTCCACCATCCCAGACCACTGACTTTCCTTATCTGTAGAATATGGATGATTTGTAAAGGTCCCTGCAGATCTAGATGTTACAATCCCAGAACAGTCATCCATAGAGGCTGGGGCACTAGGGCAGGTGGATCCCCTTCACCACAGAATCTGAGAATCAGAAGCCTCTTTAAACATCTGGGCCAGCCTGTACCGGAGGAGCGTGGATCATCTCCTAATAAGAAACAACAACTTCTGTAGTGCTTGAAGGTTTGCAAAGCCCTTTACAAACATTATTTCACTTTATCCTCACAGCAGTCCCAGGAAGTAAAGGTCCTATTTATTTTTACAGTTTTTATAGTTTTCTTCTATCGTTGAGGAAATTGAGGTGGACGAGTTAAGTGGCTTGTCCAGGGTGGCACAACTCGAGAGTGTCCAAGGTCACATTTGAACTCAGGTCTTCCTGACTCCAGGTCCAGAGAGGTCTGTCCACTGCACCACCTGGCCACCTCTATAATGTGTAAGACAGGTGATTGTGCCACCACCACTTGGTCTTCAGTGACAGTCAGTTTGCTGCCCCTCAGCCCAGACCATTTTACTTTTGGGCACCCTCTCTTATTAGGAAGTTTTTCTTATTGAACCAAACGTCTGCGCATGCACATATGCACTCATATTCACAAGCCCCCACTCCCACACAGCCACCTTCTCTCTTCCCTCTCTGGTCTGAATTCATGACCTCACAGTTGTCAGAGTCAAGCCCAGCAGAGGTTGGGCAATTGAAACCTGCTGGGCCCTTTGTACCCCTTGCCCATGACACAGCCAGCTCTTGGTCTGGGGCCAAAGCAAAGCCATCTCTGTCTCAATACACCCACCTCCATCCCTACCATCCCTATCCCCTGGGGCAGCTGTCATCCTGCACTCCTTAATCATTCTCTGGGAGGAGAGGTTAGCCCCACCCTCTGACCACCCCCAGAGGCCCCGCACTAAAGTTCAGAGCCAAGAGGGTTAGGTTAGGTGAGCCAGAGTACAAAAAGGAAATGGAAATGTGGCACGGGAGCTATTATGTTGTGCAAAACATAGTCCAGAAATGCCAGTTGCTGAGTTTCTCCAGTGGGGTCCAGTACCCATTCACGTGCAGGGCCTCTGGGCTCACTTGTACATCTATCTCCAAGGCTCTAAAGCTAGAAGGGCTCCCAAAGGTTTTCTAGTCCCTCACTCTCTCCCCACCCCCCACCAGTTTTATACATGAGGAAACTGAGACCCAGAGAGGTTAAATAATTTGCCCAAAGTCACACAGCTAGTAAGGGTTGCAAATTGAGGTTTGAACCCAAGTGTTCCAACTCTGAATATAGCGCTGGCCTTACTTCCTCTTAGGCCCTTCCCCACCCTGACATTCTGCATTCTCAAGGATCCCAGAACTACAGGGTTGGGGGGAACCTCTGAGATCATCTAGCTGTGCCTTACTAAGAGACCTTCTCTGCAACAATCTTGACAAGTGGCAACCAGCCTTGGCTTGTAGACCTCCCAAGGGGGTCCAACATTCCATATGTGGAGAGCCTAGATTGGCCTTGGTTCTCTGCTCCTTAGGACATTCCCTCCACGTGCAGCCCTCCCAATACATGGGTACCATGTTTCCTTAGAGTCTTCTCTTGAGAATGAACACCATCCTCACACACACCATCCCCCGAGTTCCTTTCTTTGATTTTCATACAACCCTGCAGTCAAGGTTCTTCATCACCTCTACCGTATCTGTAAAATCAGGACCTTGGACTAGCCTGCTTCTCAAGTCTCTGCAAAGTCTAAATCTGTGATCCTAAGACCATTCTGGTTGCCCTCCTCTGGGCTCCCTCCAGCTTATCACTGCCCTTTCTAAACGACAGCCTCCAGATCTGAATGCCGTTCTCCAAATGTGGTCTGACTGGGGCTGAGTACAACAGGATGGCCTGTCAGCCTTCACTTCTGACATTCTGTGTCCTAAGGTCCTTCTCAGCTCTGAAATTCCACGTTGTAAAGACCTTCCCAATGCTGTTACTTGGTTGTTCTGACTTGCCAACCTTTCCATCTCACCGAACTCTTTGGCCCTTTCTTTGTCTCTTAGGTCCGCCACCCCAGGAAGCCTTGTGACTCGCCCATCTTCCTAAAGTGGAAAATCCTGGCCCTCCTCCCACCGACGCCTGCCCCCAAGATGGGAGACCCTGGCACACGCCGTAAGGAGCAATGTTTTGGTTTTGGTTTTTGGTTTTTGTTTTTGTTTTTTTCTAAAGAAAGGGGGGAAAAGGAAAGAAGGAAAGAAAATAAACACTTCGTCAAAAAATTGCCTTAAGTATAAAGAATGGAAGAGTCAATACATATCATTCAGTTAAGAAGGGGAGACGCTGTGTTAAACTTGGCTTGTTCACAGACAGCCAGCAGCAAATTGTGCCTAAGCCTAATATTTCTGTTTGCTGTTTTTTTTTAAAGGAGAATAAAAGAACATTAGTTACGAGATTTTTTATGTAGAAGAAAATAGCGATAACTTTGGGATTTTTTTTTAAAGCTTCTTTTGCGTATGTTTTGTAAGCAACAAATTTTTTTGTATAAAAAAAAAGTCTTGTGTCCCATGCTTTTCTGCTGCTGTTTCTATAGTTAAATGTTGCCTCTCTACGATCAACCAGATTATTAAAAGTTGTATTAAAAAGAGACTGGGTTAAAAAGCAAGGTTGACTCCTCGGGAAGCCGCTCAGTGTGAATGGAGCCATGTGGGTGTTTCTCGGTTTCATCTTGTTTTTTTTTTTTTCTGTTTGGGCTTGATTTTTTTTTTTAGTGGTTTTATTTAGGGGACTTTTTCTTGTGTTGTTATTTTTTAAATCTGTTCCAAGGCTCCCTTCTGCTCCCCCTCCCCACCCACCCCAGCTGTCCAAGTCTTGTGTTCCCTATGTCTTACATAGATCTTCCATATAGAGTTCATGGACTGAACATACCTTGTTGCTCTGAGCCACCTCGGATTGGGAGGAATTGGGCAGAGGGAGCACTTCTCCTTGCTCCCTCCCCTGGATTCCCAGAGGCTGAGCTTCCTGAGGTTCCCCATTCCCTGGTTTCTTGGTGTAGGGAGTTTTTCAGGACTATAGATGGGGCTGGGAGGGGGGACCACAAACATTGCTGCTCTTTCTCTCCCCCTCCTCCCTTCCCCACCAAAAAGTATAAACTGGCATAGTCCTCCCTATATCTACCACACCTGGCTGCCTCTCTCCCCTCTGCCCACCTCTACCCTATTCTGGCTTGTGTGTCCCGGGGCAAGTCACTTAAATCATGTGGCAGTTCTGACCGAGACACAGAAAAGGAAGAGGCCTGCCTGCCTCAGTAGTGGTTTCCCTAAATCAGTGAAATCATAGATCCAGTCACAATCTAGAGGCCATTTCAGCCAATTCCATGTTGGGTTCTAAGACAAGATGCCAAAAAGATACCAGCGCCCAGTGGCAGAGAGAGTTTGCTCAATCAGTGAAATCTTGGGTCTAGGACCCTGCCCATATCCTATAAGAAGGAGACTCTGACTTCAGATGGAAAAAAGCCTTCCTGAGGACGTGGACACAGATCAGGCAGGAGGGTCACCCAGCTGAGTGAAGAGGAATGTGGCAAGGGCAAGATGATAACCCAGGAAGCTGGGTGGTACCCACCAGAAAAACCTGGCCCCCTGGTTTCTGCCAGAAGAATGCTAGATTCGGGCTTCAGGGGAGACCCTCAGGCTCGATTCTTGGCTGGAAAGCTTCACTTCATGTGGTTCTCGCCCAGTGTGACCTACCCCAACCCATGTCAGAAAGTTTGCTTCCAGAATTGAACCTGTGAAGGATGGTCTACTGGGAATCTCCATGTCACTGATGGCTATCTTTTCTGCCCCCTCTCCCCTACCACTGATCTCTCAGAATAGTAGTATAGCCTTCTCCCCACTGCCTCTTTCCTTTCAAGAAGGCCATCAAAAAGAGCTTGGATTCCATGACCCAGGGATGTAGGTGGGATGCCAGAAAAACAGTTCATTATTACAGCTTTCCCAAGAAGGGACCAGTCATCAGAACCCTTGAAACATCTCTTGCTTTAGGGAAGACTTAGAGCCTGGCTCTTTCCCTGTGGCTGGGTTGGGGAGAAAAGAATCTTGGAAGAAATCAACCCTACACCCTCACCCCCAATAAAGAATGAATCCTTGCCTGGCACTGCCAGCCAAGGCACGTAACCCCATGTGGAGCTAACCTGCATGAGGCACACCCCATCTCCCATGGCTGACCCTGCTTGGTCATCTCTGCTGAGAACACCCAATAGAGATACCACAGGATATGTCCAACCAGCACAGTGCCCTTTCCCCCACCCCCACACACACTCATGACCCTCATTCTCTGATAGCCAAGAGCACAGAAGGAACTGGTCCTTGTTCCCACACATACACTCACAGAAACCAGGAACCCCAAGTTCTCAAGTCCCAGGCATGCCAAAGCCCAACCTGGTCTGGTTCTTAGAATGGGACTTTACTTTCTGGATCAGCTCAGGCCCTGCCAGGAATTCATGGAGACATAAGTAATACTGTTCTCTGGCCTTTCAGAAACTACCAAGCCCACCCTGAAATACACCCCAGGGTAGTATCTTCCTGCCAAGTGGGAGAGAACTGCACTGGGAAGTCACTGGGTCCGTGATGTGACTCTAGCATTAATACCTCCCCATTTCCCCCCACATACCCACCCTTACCCAGATAGAAGACACTCAGATCTCTTAATGAGCATGACCCCATGCCCCATGGCCAGGATGGCTGTGCCTGCAGTCCCAGACAAAAAACAAGCCCCTTCCATATCCCTCCTTAGGCCTTCTTCTCCGGGCCAAGTGGGGACACACATACATCTGGCTTAGAAGGACTTCATAACTGTCCCATGGTCAGGAAGGGAGGAGGAGCCAAGCCCTGTTCTAGGAAAGACAGGCCAGTTCTCTCCCTCTACCATCTGAGATGGACAACTGCCCCTGTCCCCGTGTGAGCCAGGAAATTGCGAGCAAGCCCACCACTCTTCTCCCCTTTAGACAACTTGGAGATAAGTCCAGGCATAGAATTAAGTTATTCCTTATGGAAGGAACCAACCTTCCATTTTCATCTTGACTCCCAAGAGTCAGGATTGAATGGGAATGTCCCACTTTATGGACAGTTAGCACTGGGCCAATCCTTAAGTCCCAGTGGTATAACTCTGGAGATAGAAAGGCTCTCAGAGGCCCATCTGTTTACAGGTAAGGGAACTGATGCCCAGAGAAAGTGACTTGCCCTAAGATCACAAAACTAGTGCGTAACAAGCAAGATATTCTCTGGGAATCTGTCTCCCCATGGGTGGACGTCATGGCTTGCCATCAGAGGAGAACTGATAGGGGAACACGGGTCACCGAGCAGTTTCAGATATAGGAGAATGTTTGGGACTAAACAGTGGAAGTGTTGAAAGTCTTGGTGGGACCGGGAGAGGAGAGAGGAATGTTCATTCCCTTGCCACCTGTGGTCTTGGGAAGCAGGGAGATGCTGGCATCTCCTCTATTTTCACGTAGCTAGAACAAGGGGCTCCTACTTAATGGGGTCAGAGAAGATGCCAGTGTCTCCCAACTGTGTCCACCCTCCTAGAAAAGCAGATCCCCTCTGGCTACCCCCCCACACCTCCCTCCGAGGAGCTGTCCTCGACACTGCTTGGCCTCATTTTTCAGTGGGTCAGGACAAAATGGATAATCTCCCTTCAAACCCTACCTCTTTCCCTCCCTCCTCCCCAGTAGCCAGGCAGTGGAAGCCATCAGCAGAGAACAAAACTTCCCCAGTTTCTGCCCCCCCCCCTCCCCAACACACATACTCTTTTCCCCTCTAGTCACTCAGCCTATGAATTCTTGGGAGCTCTGAGTTCCAGGGGGAGAAACTGGGAGGAGGAAGACTGAGAAACCAGTGGTGTTTCTTCTTTGGTTTTGTTTGTGGGTTTTCCCCCCATAATCTTTTGTTGGGGAAGAGGAGCATGTATTTTTGTTCTGTTCGGTGTCCTCTTTGGACCCCAGTTGTGGTGTTGATGTTGCCTGCCTGTAAATCCAGATGTGCTTCATGACTGAGGAACCTTGTGCTTAAATCAAATAACACATTATTATAGTTTTGAACTATCCAATATATATGTGCATATGTATGCATATATGTGTGTGTATATGTATGCATACACACGCACGTAGATATTCCTAACCCAGCAAAAAGGAAAAAAATTATTGGGGTGGGGTGGGGAGGGGAATTCACAATTAGGGGGAAATTGTGTCTCTGAGTGCCTCAAGATGACTGGTTTTTGTTTTGTTTCTCATTTTTAAAAAAAGTAATTTTATACAAGTGTCCAAACAGCTGGCTGGATTATTTGGAATTTTTAAATAATCCTAACTTTTTTAAGTAGATTTTGAGAACTGTCTTGTATATAACAGTAATGTAGCAATAAATGTGACATTTTATAATAATATCCCTTCCCTTCCCCTCCTCCATATCTGTCTCTCAGATGTTGTATACCTATGAATGAAAATTTAAAAAAAAAAGTTGTAATAAAGGTTCTACCTTGTACTTTAAAAAAAAAAGCCCTCGTGTCCCCTTGGAAGCTGGTGTTGGATTGGTTTGTGCTAAGTAGGGGGCTTTAAGGCTTCAGCGAGCTCCCCAGTTGTGGTCGAGATCATCCAGAGCGCCATAGCTGCCTCACGGAGGAGAAGCTGACAAGCTCTGCTGGCCCACTGAAGCCAGGGTTCCTGGTTGTCTCTGTTTCACCTTGTTCTGCGCTCAGGTCACACGCTGTGTCCCTACCACCAGCTGGCTCCTGAGAAATTATAAGGCCATCAGATTGGGGGCTGGAAGAGACCTTTGAGACCCCCTCATACATTCTCTCATTTTACAGACAGGGAAAGAGCAACTCAAAGAAAGGGAGGTGACAGTACATATATCCCTGAACGAGATGGAGCATTGTTCTGACTCCAGATCTACCACTCTCTCCACTGCCTTGCAGTATTGGGGGATGCTGAAGAAGGAATGGGGGACATTTTTCACAATCTTTTTTAAAATTATTATTTTTGATACATTTTGTTCTTTTTTGAGGTTTTTAAGAAGGGGGAAATTTTCATTCTTTTTTAAAAATTATTTTTGATACACTTTGTTTTTCCATTCTGTTCATTTCTATATATATATCACACACACACACATACACACACACACACACACACACACACACACACACACACACTCCCTCCCTCCCCAGTAAGTCTTCCCTTATGTGATGGGGGTCTGCATACTTCTCATGCTTGTAACAAAGATTTCTTTAAGAGAGAGAGAAGTGATTCAGGAAAACCAAGCACGATATAAGCATGTCTCCTGGTATATGCAGTTTTCTACACCCACACTCCTCCACCATAGGACATTTTTCAAGGAGAATGTGGATGCTCTGTTTAGGGTGGTTTCAAACGCATGTGTTCCTGTATCGCTTTCCTGACAAAAGGAATGTCCTCAATTTATGGATGGAAAAACAGGTCCAGATAGAGTGAAATAAGCTGAGGTCACGCACAAGGGATTCTTCACATGGAGTTTAGAGGACCTAAATCCACAGGTTTTGTGTGCACCAAAATATTTTGTAGTGGCAAAGACCTTAGAACAAAGTAGATGCCCATGCATTGGGAAACAGCTGAACACATTGTGGTATGGAATGGAATGGAGTGTTGCTACAGCGTAGGAGACTATGAAAATAGAGACGTGTGGGAAGATTTAAATGAGTTGATGCAAAGGGAAGTGAGCAGAACCAGGGAAACCACATAGACAATGACTACGACAGTTAATGGAAAGAAAAACCAAAAATAAATCAAAACTGAATGCTGTACAGTTATAATAATGAAGTTTGATCCTGAAAAAGATGTAAAACACCTCTCCCTCTCTTTTTTTTAATAATTTATTTTTAGTTTCAACATTGACTTCCACAAGATTTTGAGTTTTTAATTTTCCCTCCCTCTCTCCCCTCCAGATGGTGTGCAATCTGATATAAAGTCTACTTACACAGTCATATTAAACAAAATTTCACATTAGTCATGATGTAAAAGAAGAATTAGAACTAATGGGAGGTGGGGCACCAGCCCTGGAGTCAGGAGGACCTGAGTTCAAATCCAGCCTCTGACCCTTGACATACTTATTAGCTGTGTGACCTTGGGCGAGTCACTTAACCCCAATTGCCCTGCCCCCCCCCAAAAAAAAACTAATGGGAGGAACCATGAGAAAGAAGAAAGAAAACCAAAAAAGTATAAAATAGTCTGCTTCCATGTGCATTCAGACTCCATAGTTCTTTTTCTGGATGTGGACAGCATTTTCCATCATGAGTCTTTTGGAGTTGTCTTGGATTCTTACATTGCTGAGAAGAGCCAGGCCTATGAAAGTTAATCATCGCATACTATGGCTGTAACTTTGTACAGTGTTTCCTGGTTCTGCTCACTTCACTCAGCATCAGTTCATGCAAGTCTTTCCAGGTTTTTCTGAAGTCTGCCTGCTTGTCATCTCTTGTGGAATCTCTTCCTGTGGCATCTCTTGCGTCCCTTCCTTCTTCCCACATATACGGGGCCTTGTATGGAACCCCGCGTGATTGTCGCACTTGTTTGATATGTTGGTTAGTTTTGCTAAACTGCTTTTTTTCCCTTTGTTTTTATCTTCGTTACAAGGAATTGACTCTCCGGGCCAGGAAAGGAGAAAGATTTGGAAATAGGTGGTATGGAAACAAATATGCCAATGTGTAACACTGCTTCTGGGAACTCCTCCCCTCCCCCTTATAAATGTTCATGTTTTAGACCTGGGTTCAAATTCCTTACTTCCTGTGTGAAACCTGGGCAAGTCCCTTATGTCTCTGAGCCTCAGTTTCTTTATCTGTAAAGGTCTGTTCCCACTCTAAATCTGTACTCTAGACTGTTCAAGAATTGGGTAGTTGAGGTTGATAACCCATTGCTTATCTTAGTCTTGACTATCCTTTACCTCCCTCTCCTTTTCCACCGCAGATTCCCACAATGGAGAGTCGCTACCCGTAGGAAAACTCCCTTCCCCTGCTGCCAGTCTCTCGCTCATCTCCACCTTTCTTTGGCCTTGCCCCTAGCCTGGATAAATTTACCATTTGCCTTTTCCATTCTTGCTTCAAGGGCTGGAGGGTCATACAACAGTTCAGTCTGGGACCATCCAAATGTCTGTTGTCTAATCACTGCTGGGGCCCAGGCTTTTTAGTCTTTCCTGGTTCCCCCTGTTGTTCTTCCCATAGAAACTTGTTCTGTCCTCAAGACGCCCTCACCTTGTCCTCACAATTGAAGACCACTCAGATTTTACTGAAAAAATAGAGACCATCCTTTTCAAGTGCCTTCTCCCCCAATTCTTTAATCCTCTCAAAATTCCCCTTTCTTTCCTGTCTGCCCGAGGCTTAAAAGAAGAGGTGAACTTTCCAGCCACTGCCAACCTCACTACATGTGTCCATCCCATTCCCCTGCCCCCCGTTATTAATTTTTTACAACCTGGAGGTGGGGGAGGGGTGGAAATAACATTTTGGTAAAATGAATCACAAAAGGGGAGCGCTTCCGTTTCTTTACAACTTTACTATGTTGAATAAACCATGGAATTATGAAAAAGCTGACTCCTTCTGTAATATTAACCTTGAGAAGAGAGAATGAACTAGCCTATAGCCCAGAGAGTGGAAATGGGGACCCCAATGTCATAAACGGCCCAATTTCTCAACTGCTAGGCAGTTGTCTGTGCCCTGTGTTCATTCATCACCTAGATCAGTGAATATTTCTTTCCTTCCAGGCTTTTTCAAGCTTATAGCTTGTCCAGGGTGGGCTGCCAGGATAATCTTTGGTGGGATGGTCGGTGGAGTAGAGTGCCACCTGGTGGGCAAAATTATAACTACATTCCCATTTCTGGTTAATGTTAAAATGGTACCACTGTCTTTCTGCAGACCAAGAGAAGGCAGTTCAAAAGCTGGTATAGGTTGCCAGTATTACTCCAGTACAGAGAGAGAGAGAGAGACTCAGATACCCAGGAGTGGCCCATAGATGACTGGGAGTTCCAACTCCCAATCTGAAGAGAACCCTCTATCAGTTCTTTGCTCTGGCTCAAATAAAATGGAACCTTTGAGCCTGGAGTAAAGTTTTAGGTAGTGCAGTTAATGGATAGAGTACTGAATCTGTCAAAAAAGAACTGGCTTTGAATAAACCTGCCTCAGTTACTAGCTTTGTGACCCTACTAGGGCAAGTCACAGGTGGGTTGTTGTGAGAATCAAGCTGATGGGAACATGTATAAAGTGATCCTGTCAGTCGTTTCTGTCTCTAGTCCAATAGGCTCTACCCCATTTTACAGATGAGGGGTGTGAGACCCGAGGGAGGGCTGGTGACATGTCCAGAGGCACACAGGAAGGATTTGAAATTGGGTGCTCCGACTCCAAAGCTGCAGAAATGGGATATTGGTTCAGGTCCCAGCCCTGATGCTTCACAGCGGTGTGACTATCCTTGACTTCTGGCAATTCAGCCAGCGTGCATCAAGTACCTACTGCGCAGAAGGAACCATACTAGATGGTGGGATACAAAAACAAACAGGAAATAGCCTTCTTCCTTAGAGTGCTTACATTTTTAAAAATTAATGTTTATTGATGCTTTTGGGGTTGTAGCACATCCACATCTAAATATATCCTTCCTCTTTCCCTACACAGCAAGCTATCTCTTGTAATAAAGATTTTCAAAATCAATTTAGCAAAAACCAAGCAGCACACCACCAGCTGGGAAAAGTGGGGGGTGGGGGTGGGAGAAGAAGAGTCTTTGGCCCAGCCTCAGCTTAGGACTTGGTCTCCTGTCTCCTCCCACCCTGGTCATAGGTCCTGATGGGAGAGTGTTTCACAGACTTTGGGGTACCACATGAGGAGGAGAAAGAA